>NC_072732.1:16797514-17015883 GCF_026930045.1 Uloborus diversus | reverse complement strand
TATAAACTTTAAGCCTCGTGCGGGACACCTAAATGTTTTTCGATTCCGATAAAATTTTTTATGTAAGATGTGGGTCAGTAGAGACAACTTTTTATCAACTTGACAAATTGAATTTCGAAAAAAAAAAGGTTTTTTCGATACACCCTAATGAGTAATGTGTTTGAGAGAAAGGACGGATTGAGGGCAAGAGTACTAACTCAACTCGTAATGTAAGGAAAACGCTGCAAAATATGTACACGAAAGTATATTTATATTTCTTAACTCCAGGCTTCCCCCAAAAGACGATTAGAACCAGGGGTGGACTGATTCCTCCAAGAGGGCGCCAACCTTAGCACCTAAAGGGTGCACAGGTTCGAGGTCACAAAAAAAAAAAAAAAAAACTGAATGTGTACAGGTTTTAGGGCTAAAAAATAACGCAGGCGCGCAGGTTTGAGGGCAAAAAAAAAAGACACACATGTACGAGCGCGCAAAAGTAAAAAAGAAAAGAAAAACAAAGGCGCACCTGAAATAATTTAAAACAAAATGAAAAACAAAAATGTTCGAGTTCGCAAAAAAAAAGCGCACAAGTTCGATGGCGTATAAAAACCCTACGGCGCACAGGTTTGAGGATGCAAATTAAAAAAAGAAGAAGACGTACAGGTTCGGAGGAGTGGAAGAAAGTAGAAGGCGCACAAGTTCAAGAAGGCGCAAAAAAAAAAAAAAAAAAAAAAAAAAACAGAAGGAAAAAGAGAGAAGGAAAAGAAAGAAAGAAAAGAAAGAAAAAAGAAAGAAAGAAAAGAAAGAAAGAAAGAAAGAAAAAGCAAAATTGCACAAGCGAAGTCTGGCGGCCCAGTTCGCCCCCTGGTCAGTACGGAAGGATTATTTGTTCCACGAAATAAGTGTTTGCACTTTTATCTAAAAAGTTATTCCTTATTTTGTTGTCAAAATACATACAATTACCTTAAGAGTCGTATTGTATATCATCTATAATAATGCCCTTCAAAAACTATTTAATGATTTTTTTGAAGCGAGTACAAGGTCAAGAGTCAAACGCAATGAGAAGCATGTAAAGATATTCAGAGCTTGTCACAAAGCTATGCTTCCATCTGCAAAAAGTGCCTAATTTCCCGACAGAATATTTTTCTCGAGAAGTCGTGACATTAAAATCTGCAGTCAAAAGATCCATTAAGTTTACAACTGCAGCTCACACATCACTGTCAGAAGAATCTGCTTTCCAAGAAAAACAACACTCGAAGTTTGTAGCAACTTCTGAAAGGGCGTTTTAGCTACAATTTTAAGCCAAGAACTAGTTTCGAATGCCACCTGCGTGTGAGAGAGCTGTTCGTTTGAGCAAAAGTGCTGAAATTTTAAGCGTTTCTGCGGCTGCTTCCGGGGGTTGGCAGAACGAATTATGTGAGCGAGGATCGTATTTTTAGACACCTTGTTTTCGTCGTCTGTTGGATGCCGCGAGAAGTATTTAGTAGCTCACAAAACTTCACGCTACATATAGAATTTAGATCTAACACCTTGGTTTTTTGAATTTGTTTCTGGAGTATTAGATACGCTTCTGCACTCCTGACGTTTTTTTTTCTTTTTTTTTTTCGTTCTTTTCTTGCGCTTAGTTTCACAAGAGACCGGATGTTGGCGGGAAAGTTATATTGAGAAATAACATTCTCTCGAAACAGTTGTTGTAAAATGTTTTCAAAAAGTTACGTTTCTGATCCTTTCAAACAACAATTTCTATTCATTCCAAAATCTTATTTGCTGTTGTAACTTTTTTTCAATTCAGTCTTAGATAGCTTTAGCACAAACCGCAACTGAGTTTTATAATCTATATTGCTGGATTTATAAATATAATTGCATATGCTTTGAAAGCCAGCCGGTTTCACCCTAAATACTCATGTTTAAAAACGGTGATCAGAAAAAAAAAAGTACTTACTATGTATCAATCTACATATCCAAAAGAATGCGGGGAAAGGGAGGCGAACGATATACAGTGGAGTGAAAACACCGAAAACAGCTTAATCCCCCCCCCCCTAAAATCAACCAATTGAGGATTAATAAATTTTCAGAGGCCTACCTCTTAGGCAATCAGAACTGGAATTTCAGAGCCCTTTGTTTACTGCAAAACTATAAGGAGTCTTTAGCAAGCCCCTAGAAAGCGGGAATTAAGAAAAAAAATGCTTTTAAGCAGTCTATAATTTGTTTTCCTCATTAAAGGCGGGTTATGTAATTTCTCCCGTGTCCAACAATAGTAATAGGACGAAAAAAGTGAATAATCCAACATTCTAACAAAAATCGGTTTGGATCAGCACTGAAAACTAGGGAATTCAAAGTTATTTTTTTCAAAACACTCTACAAAAAAAAAGTACTCTTATGTACTCTCTGAAACAAATATTAATTAGTCATCAATTGTCTGTATGAAGACGGTGAAAAGGAATTAGCTGCGTAAACCTGCGAACTTTTGACCCTGAGCCCAAACAAATCGAAAAAACTCGCTAATGGGGTCGTTTCCAAAATTTTAAAAGTATATTTTTTTTCTGAAAGAGCAAGCTGAAAAACATAGGATCTGACCATTTTTTAAATCATTTGTTTAAGTTTAATATTTTTAAAAAATTGCTTAAATCGGCGAGCTTTCATTGTTTATGCTTCTGTCCGATGACATCACAAATGATGAAATGCGATTCAGTGTTGCCGTTCACGGTCCAAAATATTTAATTCGAATCTTTACTCACGTGTATTGGCAACGATAGGGTTGATAGCAAGCGTTGAGCGCAATTTTAATTCGCTCCTTGATTATCATAAAGTGGAAACGCGGTAGAAAGATGCGCCAAAATGCATCATTTGTGACGTCATCAAGACCACACCTTGTTTGAAAAATCGGACATTTAAAAAAATTAATTAAAAAATAACTGTTGGAAAAATGAAAGTATTTTCTGGGTCCATGTTTTTTTTTTTTTTCGCTTATTCTATCAATTTCAGTGACAAAAAGTACTACTTTTGACTGAAGGAAACAACCCCATTACGTGCCTGTGTGAACAAACAAACGAGAGAGGTTTAAAAAAAATTTTAAGCCCTTTATAGCGTTTTTGCCCCACTGTGCGATGCGTCAAAAATCTTGTTTTATGTCTTATATCTGCTCAATATGTTTAATATTCTCATGTAACTTGTACAGTATTTTTTTCCTTCTGAGACTGAATACCACTTGAGTCAAATATAAACCCACAAATATTTTTGATTAAAAAAAATGTATTTTGTAACTTTTTCATGTTTATGCATATAATGTACAAACATTAACCACAAAAATATAAATGCAGATTCAGAAGAAACACAAAGTTATTCTTAGCTTGAAATATACTTAAAAAAATCATCGCGCGCAGACTATGACTCTTGTTCTACCTACCACTGTATCACTTTTTAAACAAATTGTTTTTCATTTTCGAAAGTAATGAGAAATAGTTCTTGGTATGAGAAGTATCCCGCGATGTTCAAAGCTTTAAGTAGCTATAAATGGGGAAGTATTACTTAAGCAGTTATGTAATTAATGCAAAAAGCATTCTGGGATCATTTCTGACTCCATTGGTATTCAGTGCTACACATAAAACAGCATCACGAAAAGTTGATTTTTGCACGTATGATCCACTAGATTGAAGTAAATGAAAAGAGTTAAACTTTTCAGAAATTTTTAGGTGACGTAGTTTAAACACAATGAAGTGGCAAACAGATACTGGAGGCAGATTTGATCCCACTGTTACTTGGAGAACCTCTTTAAGAATAGTATATTCAAGATCACTAAATATGAAGATATTTCAACTTGTAAATTAACCTAAAACACACTGTCATAAAATTTCCCTGGAATCCCTAGGTCTATCTTGATACACACCGCTACTACATAAAGGCACGATCCTATCCGTGTCCGATATAAGATCTTTTCGACGTCACATCGAATGTCCAATCCAGGGGTGCACCGAACTTTTTTTTTTTGGGGGGGGGGGGATTTTCAATTTGCAACATGAGGCCAATGAATTGAATTTTACTAAATGATAAAATATGAGCATAAAATCATTTATTTTAATGGCAATTTTGCAAGGCTATGGAAAAATTTGCCGAAACGTCAAAAATACATGTCCCAATATGGACATTTTTGGGATGCCACAGTGACCTTCCGTGACCTCCCTTCAAGATCCCCCTGGTCTAATCAGTTTCACAAATGTTGGTGAGTTCTTGAAAACAAACGAATAAACTGAAAATATGAAGCTAACACCAGTAATGCTTACTTCAAACTGTTATGGACAAACATTGGAAAGCTAAATAAATGGGGGGGGGGAGGGGGTGAAAAGTCAGAGTTTCTCTCATGCACCCATATTTATTTATTTTTTAATAAAAATCGTTATTTAAGTTTTTATTTTGAATATTTATTTAGATACTTACTTATTCCTAAATAATGATTTAAATCACATTTCCTTCAACATTACTACAAGATCTAATTTTTCAGATGTACCAAGGAAAACAAGAAGGACTGGACGGCTATTCATTACTCCTTATACAAACCTATCTAGGTCTAGGCTCTTGCCTAGGCACTGCCGCCTTAGGCTTCATCGTCGTCAAGAACAGCATGCAGTGCCTCATAGCCAAGCAGTACCTGCTGCAGGCTTCTACACTGCTCATGGGTGCTTCCTTATTGGCCTTCATTTCTTTAAGAGACTATAGCGGATACGTCCTCTTCGTCTGCATATATGGTTTCTTCTATGGTGGATATCAATACTCCCTGAAGACTTTCACTTTTGAAAAAGTCAGGGCGAGGAATTTTGCAAGAGCTTGGAGTTTCGTGCAATGTAGTCAGGCTATACCCATGATCATTGGGCTGCCGCTGACAGGTAAGTTGCTATAGAAGGATGGATTCTCTTTTTAGTGGCGTACATCAATAAAGTTTGTTTTATGTTGCACCAAAATATAGTCACGTAAGCAAACAAAACTTTGCACCAATAAAATGAAAACGCTGTATTAGATCAAGGTATGATGCGTCTTCATGTATAGAAGGCACGACCACTTACTAGCTCTGAAGAAAATAGAACAAAAACATGAGAAACAGGTACAAAAACACTGGTAGCTACCGATCCTCGATGCTCAAACTTCTAATACACAGACGTTCAGTATCTGGTTAATAAATATTACTGGTGCCTACTTGCCAGTTTGCTGGCTGTAAAGAGTGGTGCATGACTTTACTATATTTTGGTGCAGCAGGCTTAAGTAAGCACCAAACTATAGTAAAACTAAACACTATCCATTTTGGTCAGCAGATAGCAGCACCGGTTGGCGCAACATGCCACATTTTTTTAGTTGCATTTTTAGTAGGGTGCATGAAATGCTGGATGCATTAAACATAAAGCTATATGAGTGTGTTATCAATGGGATTCGGTGGTATTTGTTACATCAGGTAATGTCGTTTTAAAGAAGTGTAGCTATGTAAACTATGTGTTGTAATCAGAGAAGAAATAAAAATTCCAAAAAAAACGATCAAGTACACTTTCATACCGTTTTTTAGTATTTTGCGGAGAATAATGGCACCAATTTGCTGACTGCAAAATACGGTGCATACTTTTAGTATATTTTTATGCAACATGCATAAAAAAACTTGTATACGTTACAACCAAAATGTAGGGAAAGTATGCATTAACTTTTGTAGCCAGCAAATTGGTTCCATATTTTGGTGCTGCCTACCCCCTTTTTTTCCCCATAGTGTATCTAAGCACGGCGCACTGTTAAAAATTTTCCGGAAAATTTACGGTAATTGTTACTGGCATCCATGTTGCCAGTAACTATTACCGTAAAAATCAAATGTTACTGTAAAATTTGACGGTTTCCTCGGTAGGCCACAGCAACCAATTGGCGCTGGGATCGCTTATTTCTCCGGTATAAATTACCGTAAAAATCAGCGATGCGTTGGCGATGCTATTTTACAGTAACAACTACCAGAAAATCTTCCTGAATTTTTAACAGTGCGGTCGATTGAAACACATCGCTTTTAAGCTCAAAGTGAACGTGGAACAGCCAAAAAAAAGTATAAAAAGATTTGTAGAGCGGGTATAGAATAGAATAAAGAATAATCATTCAGTATTCGAAGAGTATATTGCCTTTTCAGTCTAATAAGATAACCTAAAGCAATGCTTAAATAAATAGTTTAAAAAATTCTACCAATGTGCCAAAACGACATACTCTTTCAGAGTTCAAAAAGGAAACAATTCGATAATAATACTGTAGCATAATAATTCAGCCGCTGAAAAATACTATTCTAATTATTCAAACTAAACGTGTACAATAGGGTGTCCCGAAAATTTTTTTTTTCCGTTTTTCTTAATGCAAGACCTCTCAAAATTTGCGAAATCGATCGTAAATTACAAAAATAATTTAAAAAATAGAATAAAACTATATCTTCAGGGCTCTATCGATCGTCAAAGTTTTGAAAAATTGTCATTTTTATGGCAACTGAAAAAGAAGTACTGTGAATAAAGTTATAAATTTACTGTGAAATAAAAGCTCGACAGCTGAAATAAAAAGATCGTGATTCGTAATATCAACACGAACAGAAAAAAAAAAGAAAACATATGGTGATTACTACTGTAAATGCCTATATGGGAATAACCCCCATTTCCGCAGTAGAATCGTCCACGAAGCTTGGCGCCACGTCTCGATTTGCATGCAACAATATGTTACTGACGACTTCGACTTTGTTTGGTTTCAACTTGCTAATTCCTTTTACTTGTTTCGAGGACTTTCTTGGCTTGACTCACGGGTGTTTTCTTCGTAGCCAAAGTAATTTTAATGCTATAAAAGTACAGTTGCAATTGTTAGTGTTATATGCCGATTCTGTTAGTTTTAAGTAATGAGTTCGAGACGTAGTGAGACTACTTGTGCTATACTGGGACCCTACAAGGAACTTGATGATCGGCAGCTACCTACTGTAAAAGACGTCATAAAATTTATTTTATTTGTCAGGAGGGAACAGAAATGTATGCATAATGGAAAGGACCCTTCCAGTTCAGATATATATACAATTGTTTCTGAAAAAATCAACAGTATTTGGACAAAAGCTTCAATTCCAATCGTAACTAAGGAACGAGTAATTCAATTATTAAAATTCTATTTCGAAAAGTACGTCAATTTGAAACGATACCCCAGAAGCAAACGAAGTGATAGTTTTGAAAATAAACTGAAGTGCGTTTTAGAGTCATCTGAGAAGCTCTTCGACGTTGCGGCTTGTAAGTGCCCTGTATTTGAGTCTTGTTCGTGTTTAAAACCTAAAAAAGTTCCCATCAATGAGAGAAGTTTCTTGTTGGATCAAAGAAATGACAGGAAAATGGTGATAAGAGGTGTCGATAAGAAAGAAACAGCTAGATTAATGAAACAACAGCAGAGAAAACTTGAAAGGGCAGCAAAAAAGTCTTCTACTGAAAATAACGATTCTGTCTCAGCAAATTTTGATGACGATTCGATGCGTGAATTTTCTCCAGAAACGTATCCCATAATAGAGACGAATACGGCCTCTACAGGGACACCATCAACTTCAACGACAAACAGGAATACACTGATCTTGCCAACAGTTGCTAAGGTCTGTGATAGATACGGTTTGTTGACGCGATCTGCTGCTGCTGTTGCTTCTGCAGTTTTAGCTGATGTCGGCTTGGTTTCAAAAGAAGATTTAACTCTAGTTGCTGATAAAAACAAAATCCACAGAGCTGTAGCTAAAGCTCGGAAAGAAGCTTCCAAAGATATTGGAAGTATTGTTATAAAAAGCATTTACTTTGATGGACGTAAAGACAAGACTCTGATAAATGAGAAAATAGGAGCTCGTTACCATCGCAAAGAAATTTTTGAAGAGCACATCTCAATTTTAGCAGAACCCGGATCAATTTATTTGGGACACACAACGCCAAGTCGTGGCACTGCAAAGGCAATTCTAACTTCGATTACAGCTCTATTATAAGGTCAATGCTTGAATTTAGAAGACGTGATTTGCGTTGGATGTGACGGAACTGCAATAAACACCGGTTGGAAGGGTGGCGTGATTCAATATTTAGAGGAGTATTTGGAAAGACCATTGCAATGGTGTGTGTGTATGCTTCATGCCAACGAATTACCCCTTCGTCATTTATTCTTGACCTTAGATGGTTGCACTTTGGGTCCTAAAGAATATTCCGGACCTATTGGAAAACAGTTAGCTGGTTGTGAAAATAAAATGACATTGTTTTTTTGCGCGGTGGATGATAATTTGCCTAATTTGCCGAAAAATGTGGTTGATGAACTAAGCACGGATCAAAAATATCTTTATGAGATTTGTCAAGCTGTATCAACTGGTTTCTGTAGTCCTGAGCTGGCAAATCGCCAACCTGGAAAAATGGCGCACTCGAGATGGCTTCTGCTAATCGTATACTCAGACTTTATGTAAGTACTCTTAATCCAACAGAAATTTTGCGATTACTTGTTAACTACGTGGTTAAAGTGTACGCTCCAGTTTGGTTCTTAATCAAGCAAAAGTCATCTTTTAAGGAAGCAGCCAAACATCTTTTTCAAATGATTGTGTACTCTCGATTGTTACTCGAAAACTTGAAATCTCTTGTGTATTCTGTTATCGAAAGAAATGCTTTTTTTGCGCACCCAGAAAACCTGCTGGTCAGTATGTTGTTTGATGATAGGGAGCACATTCGGGAGTTAGCATTACGAAGAATAAAAAAAGCTAGAGATGCTGAAAGTAGCACTAAATGCAGAATATTTAAAACACCAAAAATTAACTTCTCTGCTAAAGATTATACGGAAATAATTGTCTGGAAAGAGTGTCAGGTTACAGCACCACCGGTTCTTCGACATATTTCTAACGAGATCCTTCAAATTATGGCAAAAGATAATACTCGACGTTAAATCCCGGTTATCACAAATTTGCCATTTCAACTGCGCTTGCGCACGGACATAGCTTTCCGGGCTTTCTGTTTTAAGATTTCGTGTTGCTTGTTTATATTTAGGTTGTGCTAGAGTCCCAACAAATAAATGAATGCGATTATAGAGTATTTTCACAGCGATTTCGGGATACATTATATGAAACTACGGATATGAATAACTGATAATCTTCATAAAGAAAAGAGAAAAATTACACTTCAATATTTATTGGTTTGGAAATTTTTATTTAACGTAAACGTAAAACATGTTATGTACTTCAAAAATGATCGGAATATTACAAATATCCGTCTTTTGCATATATTTTACGTTAGGCGTAAACAGCTTAGTATTATACATTTGTATTTAGGTTGAGGGTTCCGCTTTGTATTGGAAGTGATGCTGCAGATCGAGTACGCTCTTCTGAGGTTAAAAATTTGGCCCTGAAAAGGGCCTTTGTTTGATAGAAAAATCAGGCTCCGAATCCATTAATAATTAAGACGCAAAACTCAATCTTTACCGAGGCGTAAAAACTAAATCAAAGACAGCTTTGTAATTTCTAATTTTTATCTGTTCTTATCTCATATTAACAAATTTAAATGTTTTTCATTAGTTTGAGCAAGAGCTTCGAAATCGGCAAAGTCTGCGCGCAAGCGCAGTTGAAATGGCAAATTTGTGATAACCGGGATTTAACGTCGAGACAAGATAATAGCTTGGAAATCGTTGACTTTCCTTGCCACTCACAATCTGTGGAAAGATGTGTTAAACTAATAACACAGGCTTCACAAAGTGTTACTAACGCTACTTCTAGAGATGGCTTCGTTAGAACCAGGTTGCAATCTCGCGCAGAAATGCCAAATTTTGGACACAAAATAAGTTTAAATTCTAAACTTTTGTCATTATTTATAAACTGTAGTTTGTTTATTTTGTTTTCTTGTGCTTTGTTTCATTAGTTTCTTAAATAAAATGCTTTCTAAACTTTTTTTTTGTATTTTTTAAATCATATCGTTTAAGTCTGTCAAAAATGTGAAATATGCAAAATTTCAAAGAGCGGTAGAGCCCTCAAGATGACACGCAATTCCATTTTTTTTATCTTTTTCGTGATCTGTGAAAAATTTCGCAAATTTTGACACCTCTTGTGATAGTGTAGCTCAAATTTATTTTTTTCTCATATATGGACGGGACACCCTAGTGTACAATAGTCAACAAAAAGGTATACGATATGCTCAAATATAACTGCTGAGGTTAAATAAGACATTCACCTCCCGTCGTGATTGGAAATTCGCATAAATCACGCTGCCAATTTTAGGCGGGGGTTTTCACCTCGGAGAATGCTGCAGCTCTACAGGGTTTGTAACGAGGCAGATATTAATATTACATGCTTGGTTTGAAGGGGTGTTTTATTTTAAAGACCTAACTAAATCTCACACACTTGCTCCTTCTATTGTTTCACATATATTCAATCATGGCAATAAATGGTATAATACTTATTTTGTGAGAAAGTTTGGTTTTTCCATTATTGAAATGCCTGTTGTACTATTACTTTAGTATTACTTTAACATCAGTTACATATTACCTTTGATTAAAATTCAATTTAAAATTAATTTCATAAAATGAGATTTGGAACTGAGAGCAGATGAGCAAAGAAGGTTTATTTGTTGATTCATTTTTTTAAAACAAAGGAACTTAATTTAAACTAAAATGCATACATGCATAAAAAAATTGTAGATGCAGTGAAAAATGTACTCTTTTCAATAACTCTATGGTTATTTGATCCGTCGAAAGCAAAAATGGTAAATTGTTCTACAACTTGCATTTACACCATCAGA
The DNA here is from genome assembly GCF_026930045.1 of Uloborus diversus. Lineage (NCBI taxonomy): Eukaryota > Metazoa > Arthropoda > Arachnida > Araneae > Uloboridae > Uloborus > Uloborus diversus. The sequence continues at coordinate 17,005,147 of NC_072732.1, read as the reverse complement.
AATGAACTTTTACCTCATTATACTTCATGCAAAAGTGGTGCAAGGGGAGGGAGGGAGATGAGAAAACATTCAAAGGACAATTCAGAACTTCTGAGAAACGTAATTTGTTCACATGCGTTGAATGGGGGAAAGAAACATGGCGGATGCATTTGCGTCCGCTGGCCTATGAAGAGTCCCAAAACTATTACAAGGTCCCTAGCTGAGTAAAGGTTGTGTATATGCCACTTGGTGGGGGAAAGTTTACACTATATCCACGAGAACACGCAGCAAAATCGAATCGTAATTTTATCCTGCTTGTCCATTAACTGGCAAGCCCATACGATGTAGAATATGAGCTAGAGTAACAGGGAAGGAGCAAGTTCATGGAAGGTGCACATTCGTACCCAAAGGAAAGTTCCAGCTAAAAATCATGCCATTCCGTTTCGTTCACGACATTCAAAATTCTGAGCATAGCCTGAGCACCTTTTCATCTTGATTCCAAAATATTCCAAAAATTGAAGAGCAGTTGGGTATAATAACTTCTGCAGAGTTTTGAGTTAGTAAGTAGAAGTCGTTCTACACAAATACTCTTCAGTTAATTCAGAAAAAACCAACGAAAAAACATGAATGCGTATCAGTGAGAGACAGAAAATTGAAGCAAGGGTTATGTTGGACAAACAGGTTCGGAATTGGTTATACACTGGTTTTCAGAAATAGTTTCAAAATTGGACATTAGAGGGAGCAATAGTCAGAAATGTTTTTAAATTAGTGTACAGGAGTGTGCTTTGTAAACATAGGTCAAATAACATTACTATGGTCTTGATATCGTCGTATAGGTCAGTATATGTGTTCAGAAGAGCTTTTAAATCCAGGTTCCTTACTGGAAAAACAAAGTTTTCAATTTACAAGACACTAGCCAGGTCTGTCTTAACTTATGCAACCGAAATTTGGACTTTAAAACAGGAGGAAAGCACAATTGCAATTTTTAAAAGGATGATTTTGTGATGTATACTTCACTTGGTGGTACAAATGAAAATGGTAATTAGAGAAGAATATTTAATGTTGAACTATGTGGTATATATAAACAACCTGACATTATTAATATTTTTTAAGTAAATATAATCATCTAGACGACCCATATAATCCGAATGCATGTTGTCAGTACAATAAAAAAGAAATTACTTTTTAGACCAGCTGGAACTAGAAGGAGAGGAAGACCGCGGTTGAGATGGGCTGATTAACAGCTTAAGACATTCTCACCAACTTCAGTTTCTAGTTCTGATTGTACTTTCACTTGTATTGACGATATACGGTGGTGGTGAGAAAGAGGAAGTGGGGCGTGGACCGCCCATCAGTGTTGAAATTAAAGCGCAGAGATTGAAAGGTTGAGAACCCCCGGTTTTAATGAAAACTACCCTATGACTGCAGATTGCAGCTCATCTAATGTCCAATCTCGGTATAATTGTTATTGTTACAAATTTTGCAAATGGTCATAATTTTTCTAAGTCTATATGTGCTTAATTTGTTGTATTCTTGCTAAATTTTGCGTTTATTCTATTAATTTTCGTTCAAAATTACCTTACTTCTTGTAAGTTTACCTGTGTGTTGACTTTGCCTCCTATGCACCATTTAATTAACATTGCATTTTTGGGATTAATGAGATGTTTAAGAGATATCGCCGAGTTGGCTACATTTTTGGCTTCAAATTTGATGAGGAATCACCAACTATCGGGACATATCACCAACACGGGGACATTTCGAGCATTAACATGTAAATAGCACTTCAATGCCTATAATGAATGGATAAGCCCTGTAACCTCTAGAATGCAGTAAAATATTCGTGAACGGACCATACTAGAACTTTCTTGGATGGAAAATGCTAGAATGTTCTTTTAAGATTGTTTTTGGAAAACCTCTTCAATGGGACAATGGGAGTCAGTCTCACTTTTTACTCGGCTGCAAATATGGGCTGTCACACTTTTCACATTTTGATCCCCTTTGTCACAACGTACTACAATTCACTCGACGCTAAATCCCGGTTATCACAAATTTGCCATTTCAACTGCCCTTGCGCACGGACTTGCTGATTTCAAAACTCTTGCTCAAACTAATTAAAAACATTTTAAATTTGTTAATAAATATGAGATGACAACAGATAGACATTAGGAATTACAAAGCTTTCTTTGATTTAGTTTTTACGCCTCGGTAAAGACTGAGTTTTGCGTCTTAATTATTAATGGATTCGGAGTCTGATTTTTCTATCAAACAAAGACCCTTTTCATTGCCAAATTTTTAACCTCAGAAGAGCGTACTCGAATTGCAGCATCACTTCTAATACAAAGCCGAACCCTCAATCTAAATACAAAGTATAATACTAGGCTGTTTAAATATAACGTAAAATATCCGCAAAAGACGGATGTCTGTAATATTCCAATAATTTTTGAAGTACATAAAGTGTTTTGCGTTTACGTTAAATAAATATTTCCAAACCAATAAATATTGAAGTGTCATTTTTCTCTTTTCTTTATAAAGATTATCAGTTATTCATATCCGTAGTTCCATATAATGTATCTCGAAATCGCTGTGAAAATATTCTAATCGCATTCATTATATTGTTGGGACTCTAGCTCAACCTAAATATAAACAAGCAACACGAAATCTTACAACAGAAGGCCCAAAAAGCTAAGTCCGTGCGCAAGCGCAGTTGAAATGGCAAATTTGTGATAACCGGGATTTAACGTCTAATCTACAATTCACCTTACCCTCTTCACTTGTCACGCTGTTCTATTAGCATTTCTCATAAAAAATGCGTGATGTCACATTTCTTTTTACCACTTCTCTCCCCCGTGTCACAATTCCCCCCCCTCCCAGGTCAAAGTGTGACTTTCTGTACCTCAGAACTAGAAGGACGTAAGTCACATTACGGTAATTTTACAGGAGAGTGGGAAAACCTTATTTCTAACGCATGCAAAAGATTGGACTCTCGTTCTTTTAAATCTGATAAAAATTTGAAAAGGATTTTTTTTAAAGAACCACTCTTACATGGCTCAATGCGGAAAAGGATTCTACGTACAATGCACTCACTAATTAAGGGAAAATCGCAATTTTTGGACTACCGTTAGTCTGACTCTGAGGTATAGATTTGCAGACAGCTCATCAGCTCTGTTGCCCAGGGCCCGATTAAGATCGTGGGCCCTAGGCCGCATGCTATTTTGGGGCCCCTGTGTAGTCAACCTTACAATTTTAGCCATTGGCGAAAACAGTTGGTTGAAAAAAAATAGCCATTTGGCGGCCCCTGAAAAGTGGGGACCCTAGGCCACGGCCTATTCAGAAATCAGGCCCTGCTGTTGCCTGTTACAGGTGTGATTTTTATCTCAGTCCGCTTTGTGAACATCAGTTTTTATTTAATTTAGATTTGCCATTCAATGTATTTCTTTAAAATATTTTCAAAATTCTTTTCAGGTTATTTGAATGCCAACAGCGGTGGCCGAGTGGGCTTCTATTTTGCTTCGGCTTGTATTTGTGCCGGTGGCGTCTTGCTGTTCCTAATAGACGTGCACAAGCGTAACGTCAAGCGTCAGAAGAGTGCTACACTAAATTCCAACTACGATCCGACCGAAAGTGAACGAAAAGAACGCAAAGCGGCTTACTACGCGAGGCGCGTGTCTCTCCAAGAGCTCGCCAACGCGAGAATGCTCGCCAAGCAGCACATCGCCAATGAGTTGCTGCACAAGCAGGAGCTTACGTGTATTTCCGAAGAAGCCATTATGGAGAACTTTCTGGACGACTACGTCGATGACTGTATCACCTCCTGTAATAAAGAGGAGAAGTACCTCATGCTGAGTGAGTTCGAAAACAACTTGATAAACACTCAAGAATCTTCGAGTGTCAGTCAAGAAGTTCGAAAACTCGCCAAGGAGCGTAAAGTATCCACCGTGACTCCTCCTTGCCTGGAACAGTGCCCTAATTGCTTTCGAGTCGTTGCGATAGATGGCAGCACGAGTCTTGAGAAAACTCATGTGTCTCGGTCGTCTGCGAAGAAGCTGACTGCTTCGAGGAGAAAAGATAACAAAACTTCGGATTGCCACGAAATTCTAAATCAAGTCACATCAACTTTATAAATCCTTCAGTAATAGCAATGATTCAAAAAAATATATATTTTATTTTAAAACTTTTTTTTTAAATGAAATGGTTCAAGAAACTTTCTTTAAAAACGTCACAAAAATCACCATTTTCTATTTTTAGGAGTAGAAAGATTTTTTTTTTTCATTTTGAAAAATCCTTTTTTAGCCTACTTTCCCGAAAAGTCAAAGAAAGAAAAAAATTGTGTCATCTCAAAATTTTCGCTGTTAACAAAGAAAAAAATTTCAAAAATAAATAATATATTTAAATAAGTAAAGAAAAATTAAAAATTCGAAAATAGGGTTGTGAGTTTGGGAAAATGTGTGACTGTCGGTCACACGTTTTACCCCCGGTCACACAGTGTCCATACCCTAGTAACTTTTGAGTGGATAGTCCAGTTTGAGCAAAACTTTTTGTTATTTTTGGCTACGGGGAAATACTGTCGAGCCCGCTTAATGGAATAGGGAATTTGCCAGGAAAACTTATTCTAATAAGCGGGATATTCCATTATCCGGGATAAAAATAACACACATCAACGGTGTAGTACATTGGAGTTTTATTACATTAAGCTGGATATTCTTATCCGATATTCCATTAAGCGGGCTCGACAGAACGAAATTTGAAGTTATCTGTTCTTAAACAAACAAAAAAAAAAGGAAATTAATTTGGATTTTGACATCTTGAATTCAAATTATGTTTTTCACAATCACGAGTGTGTGTGTGTATGTGTGTCGTGTGTGTTTGTGTCTGTGTGCAGGCATTGAGTGTGTGGGTATGTATGTGTGTGTGTTTGTGTATGTGTGTAGGTGTATGTATGTATACGTGTGTGTGTGTAGGGTATGGACGCAACCTGGAGACGGTTTTCGGTAGAGGAGCAGCATCGGGAGGGGGTGGTCGACGGTGGTGCTGCAGAGAAAGGCGGAGGGAAAAAATCTCATAGGACATCAAAACCGTCAAATGAGAACAATAAGCAATGTGATTGCTCAAAAAAAAAAAAAAAAAAAAAAAAAAAACCCGCACTGTACAAACGATTTATTTTGAAAAATTATTGATTCAAGAGTTTTTTTTTCAGTTATCTATCTTTTGAAGAAGTTAAAACTATACCTACATTTTTCCTTTAATGTTTTTTGTAACGAGGGGGGGGGGGGATGAAACCAGAGTTGCTTTATTTTTACCGAAAAAGTAAGATCAAGAAACAATTTGTTTTGTTTTGCTTGTTATTATTTCTCTTAATATTATTATTATTTTGATAAAATATATTAGTTTTTTACTTTTACTTTTTTTTTAAAGCGATTAGAATCGTTTTAGAAATTAGCTTAAAATGTTAAAAGGTATGTTTGACATAATTCACATTCTTGGATAATCAAGAGAATATTGATAAGATGATTGAAAGTCGATGTTGGTATACGTGAAAATTGGCTGGTTTAGTTCTGGGGCAGAACTTTTTGTTATTTATTTGTATCATAAAGTTTTCAGGTGACTGTTTGTTGTATAAAAAAAATGCACCTTAAAATGAAACTGTTTCCACATTAAACTGTTTTGCCTTTAAAACTCTCAAATATTTTATAAAACACGATTTTTTTTTTTCCAAATTTGTGCTTTAATTCAGTGTTTTTAGCGACTTGAACAAGGCAAAAAAAAAAAAAAAAAATTGTTTCACAATTTAATCTTACTTTGGTAATATAGCGGTAGGAAATACATCATTGTTAAATTTTCGTAGAAAAAAACTCAACCTTTATTAAGCACTTGGTCAAACTAAAAAATATATCCCATTCAAGATTTTACCTTAGGCGTTGAAATTCAATGAGGAGGTAAAATAAAGAATTCGCAATGCCACAAAAGAAACCCGAAGTGAAGTCAAACCCGAATTCGAGTTTTCCGAACGAAATTTCGATATTCAGATTTGAAATGACTGCAAAATGTTTTATTGAAATTGAGGACTGATAGTGAGATATTTAAATTTTTTGATAAATGTATGCTCTACTTGTTACTCTCTCATGTTGGACAATGACTTCCATACGTGAAATACACCGCCAGCTCAGTCATTTCCAGCCGAGGACTGCAATTTCGTGCTTATTAGCTAGGGCTAAAGCACAATACGTGAAATACACCGCCAGCTCAGTCATTTCCAGCCGAGGACTGCAATTTCGTGCTTATTAGCCAGGGCTAAAGCACAATACGTGAAATACACCGCCAGCTCAGTCATTTCCAGCCGATGACTGCAATTTCGTGCTTATTAGCTAGGGCTAAAGCACAATACGTGAAATACACCGCCAGCTCAGTCATTTCCAGTCGAGGACTGCAATTTCGTGCTTATTAGCCAGGGCTAAAGCACAATACGTGAAATACACCGCCAGCTCAGTCATTTCCAGCCGAGGCTTTAGCCCTGGCTAATGGGCGGTAATTTACAGAATATACCTTGCCTCGCGTTCAAACTTCGAGTTGAACCGAACCATTGCTTCGGTCACTCGTCTGGTCTGCTAATTCTATATTAGCTACCAGTTTGTTTCGCACTCTTGGCTTCCTTATGAGGTTTTCCATCTCCAGCTCAGTGCTGATGAGTGCTAATAAGCACGAAACTGCAGTCCTCGGCTGGAAATGACTGAGCTGGCGGTGTATTTCACGTATTTCTGCTTTAGCCCTGGCTAATGGGCGGTAATTTACTGAAATGACTTCCATGTTTCGACATCGGAATTTCAAGTCTTTTCTGGGATGAGTTTTCTGCATGATACGGTTCCTGTACAATAAGGTACATTAGCCACGTTCACAAGTGACTTTATTAACCCGCGTATCCCCGCACCTGCTCGGAAAAGAAAACGGTTAAAAAATTTCCTCGTTCACACAGGAAACTTGGTGATATATCTCGGAAAGGAGTTGACCTTAAATAGGGTCGGACATTTTTTTTAAATATTTTATCCCCCCTCCCCGATTTGTCACAAAGTGTCAGACTTCACGATACCCCCTCCCCCACCCCCAAATCACATGTCACGCTATATCTTTTCTTTACTAATAATAAAGCTGAAAGTCTCTCTGTCTGGATGTCTGGATGTCTGTGACGCGCATAGCGCCTAGACCGTTCGGCCGATTTTCATGAAATTTGGCACAAAGTTAGTTTGTAGCAGGGGTGTGTGCACCTCGAAGCGATTTTTCGAAAATTCGATGTGGTTCTTTTTTTATTCCAATTTTAAGAAAAAAAATCTATCATAAATTACGAAATTATCATAATCGTAACATGGGCACAAGCCAATTGGCGAGATACGAAATTATCCTAACGTGGAACTGTAACGTCGGTACAAGCCAATTGGCGAGAAAATTCACCATACATTATTTGTAAATATACAGGCGAACCAAAAGACCTTTAATTTTTCTATTACGGGAGAAGCCGTGCGGGTGCCACTAGTAAAAAAGTATAACTGTTTTGTTTTTCACTTTAATGTGTTTCTTATTTTTAACAAAGTGCGTGTAGACGTGTCGTTTGTTACCCCCCTCACCCCCCACGTCACAATTTCATGATTATACGCCCCCTCCCCCCTAGAAAATGGTAACATCATTTGTGGACTACCGCAAAGTGGTTTTTACTTTTACCCGTAAACAAACTTGCGAATGCATTTATGGTAAAAAACCCGGCAAACCCCTGTCGAATGCAGGAGACAAGGAAATGCTCATACTACTAGTAAAAAAACAGGATACGGAGATAAGCAGGTTAAAAGAGTGTCAAATAAACGCGCCTTTTGGCGATGTAATGCTGGAAACTAAAGTTTTCCCAATTGGCGACATTCTTTTACAGTAAGGCAACCCAGTATTTGCCGCCATGTTTGGTCAGTGTTACATGGAACCTCATTTTTGGTCAAAAGTCGCTCGTAGCAATCTGGTTCTACGTTGAATGCAAGTTATTTAATTGAATTAGCATTCGACCTATACACCTTGTAAAAGAAACATTACCAGAAACTCAATGAGAACGTGTCACTAAAGTTCTACAAGCATACAAGATGGTTTACATTTCACTCCAATTATAAAGTTACTTTTAAAAGAAAGGATTTTGTAATTCCTCAGTGAGCAATGTGTGGTGCTATTCATCGGATTTTGTACCGGTCTTTTCCAACGTCTTACAGATCGTTTCTAACTAGGGTGCTGCAATGTGTGTGTGTGTATAATGCGATGTATTCTTCATATTTTGTGTAAAATAAATTTGATGTTATTCATAACTTTGATGTTTACTGTACTTGTTTCGTTTTGAGTTTTTTTACTTTTAAAATAAGGGCTACATTAATATTAAACTTTTGATTGTTAACTATAATTAATATGGTAAGGATTAAACTGTAAGCAAATAACATTTTGAATAAAGAAAGAATCATGGAATTATTAAAAATAATTGTGAAATTTATTTCAAAATAATAATAATAATAATAATAAAACTGCGAAACGTAACAATGGACAGACGTGGGGGCTCTTCAGTGATGCCAACTTGCGAACACAGAATTATAGCATTTCGATAAAACTATTATTCAAATTTTTAATAGTAAGTCCTTTTTTTTTCTTATTCAGAAAACTTTTTTTTAATTGCAGAGTTACAAATCTGAGCAGGCATCCCACACGAATAGTGCAATAATGAAAAAAGTTGAGTTGGGTAGCAATCGAAAGAGCATCTCAAGACATATTTTTGACACAAAAATTATTTGCCCTCGTCGACCAGCTGCCGAGATATAAGGTCTTATTTAAAAGACTTGGCGAGAAATTGATTAGGCAATTTCATCCCCTGCATCGATCTACAAAACCGTGTGAAAGACGTCTTCCTATTCTTACTGAAACTCGCTAAATTTGGCGGCTTTTCTTGAAATACCGATACGCTTTTAAGAACTCGTCCTTCGGTAACAGGGCCGCAAGGGCAAATAATTCATCTGTCCTAAAATAGGTTTTACTCTGTGATTAAAGAGAAAAACCAACGTAAATAAAGTACAAATTTTGAAAGAAAAAAAGATTTTTTTCCTTCAAAATTTGTGCTTTATTTACGTTGTTTTTTCACTTTAATCATATTGTAGCACAAAGCTTATATGATTATTTTTCATTTAGGTTTTGCTCTGCTGTTTCGATTGCTAAATATTTAAAAAAAAAAAAAAAGAAAATCACGATTGCACTGTCGAGTAGTTTCCCCGATGAGGACTAGTGTCCCCAATCATAGTTTTCCGTGAAACGATTTTTCGGGTTCTCAGTTAAAATTTTGCACATTTTTTGAATACATAGGAATATATATATATATATATATATATATATATATATATATATATATATATATATATATATATATATATATATATATATATATATATATATATATATATATATATATATATATATATATATATATATATATATATATATATACAAATAATTTTTAGCTTTGTTTTTAAATCTACAGATCGATGTTCTGTCTTACGCAAGCGGAAAGATTACGAAATACTATAAATTTCTTGTCAATTCCTTTCAGTTTGGAGTTTTTCTTAAAATATTTGCCAAATTTTAAGGCGTCATATTTCGATAACGGGGGCTCGAGTGCAAATCTTGCGTCAAAAAATGTCTCATTGTGATCAACTATTCATTCCTATAACAACTCATTTCTATTTCAAATGTTCTCATCAGGTAAGAGAACCAACAAAATAGTAGCTAAAATAAACTTAGCTTATCAGCGAGATACCAAACAATGGTGAGGCAAATTTAATTTAAATTAATGGTCAAAGCTTATAGGTATTTGGTTATTTGTTTGAAGCTTTAAAAAACAACTCGAATGATTTAGCAGTAAGTTACTGGCCTTAAGCCGAAGCTTAGGCCAGTACTTGCAGACAACCCGGTTATCACAACCAGGGACTGCAGTTTCGTTCTTATTAGAACTCCTCCGGAGAGTGCCAAAACTGGTATATGAAGAAAATTTATCTCACCAGCGAATCGTCGTAGATCCCTCAGTCTAGTTGGTTTATCCAAGGACAGACTGAAGCATAGGCAAGTGGGGCTAAGGCCCAGGGCCATCTAACAAAATAAGAAACTATAGCAAAATGTAAAAATGTGTCTTTGAAAAAAAAAAAACTCTTTCGAATTCCCAATTTACATTTTATTGCTTCAATTTTTGTCCATACGAAAAGAGGAGCACCAAATAAATTTTGTAGTACCAGTACCCATTGTTCTCAAAAGTCATTGTTGGGTGTCAGTTACATTTTTTTAAAATGCATTTTCGGGAACTTTTTCGATTCTATTCCAGAACGCTAGATTTCCATGATAACGGATATTAGTGCCGCCATCTAGTAACAAACATGTGTACTACATTGTTTTTCACATAAATGCAGAATTATCAATGCTGATCAAATTTTCAGCACCAAAGCATAGAAAAAATAAATAGATAAATAAATAAATAAAAAATAAACAGAAGAAAAATAAATCAATATATTAAAGACACACAAACGTACCCTTTCAAAAAAGTCAGCCTTAAAGAGAGAAAAATCAATCGCTTTACTTTTGTAGTGACTTATACTACTTGCTCTCGTACTTTTTAAAATGCATTCTGCTAGCAGAGTTTATAATTGATCACAAAACTCTGCACACAATCTCAATTAGGATACTACACTTAAAAGTTAAATAATATAATAGGCTAGGTCGAATAAGTTAGGGTTTCCGCCTAATTACATTCTATTTGAAGATCGCAGGTTAGGCCCACGTCCATAAAGAAAGTTAAAAGTTAATTTATAATTAAAATTATTTAGAGGCCAAAAGTAGGAAAAAGTGTCAATAAATATTCTTACGAAAAAACCGATTTGACACGGATCTTCAGCCGAAACAATCGTCAGAGTTAGGAGATGTGAAGCGCGCTCATTGGACGGCCGTAAATTCGCCGCAATAAGCCACGCCTACTCTATGAACAGTAATGGCGGGAAGACCTAATTTGGTAGTACTAGAGAAGAAATGAGAATAAACTGGTAGTAAGAAAAACACAAAAGTGAATTAACTAATGAGGTCTGTTTCCAAAATTTTAAAAGTATTTTTTTCTGAAAGAGCATGCTTAAAAACACAGGATCTGATCATTTTTTGATAAATTTGTTTACGTTTAATAATAATAAAAAAAAAAAATAAATCGGAGCGCTTTCATTGTTTATAGCTTCTGCCGATGACATCACAAATGATGAAATGCCATTCAGTGTTGCCATTCACAGTGCAAAATATTTAATTCGCAACTTTACTCACGTGTATTGGCAATGATATGGTTGGTAGCAAGCGTAGAGCGCAATTTTAATTCGCTGCTTGATTATCATGATGTGTAAACGTAGTAGAAAGAAGCGGCAAAGTGCATCATTTGTGACGTCATCAAGATCAAGCCTTGTTTGAAAAATCGGACGTTTTAAAAAATTAATTTAAAAAAAAACTGTTGGGAAAATGAAAGTATTTTCTGAGTCCATGTTATTTTTTTTTTTTTTTTTTTTGCTCATTCTATCCATTTCAATGACTAAAAGTAGTAGTTTTAACTGAAGGAAACCACCCTTTTATGCAGTTCTAACAGCACTGAGGATTTGGCTTTTCTGCTCCATTCAAGTACACTCTCCAAACAGTGAACGACACATTCAAATTTTTAGAATCGAGACGAAAGTGTTTCCGCAGTCGAAAATTGAAGTCTGGGATTTACTACTTGTTTCTACAAATTATTTGTTTCAGTTTTTTTTTTTCTTTTCAGTTTTTTAATTCATACCACATACACAAAAAGAACACCAATGAGCAAGGTTGTGGTATTACATTATTTGCTCGAAATCGGTCAGGGCTTTTTCTATCAGTATACTTTAAGATAATCAGTAACATATACGTATATTTATATAGTCACATTGACATATCAATCGAAACTGCTATATTCGGCTACATAAAGCAAAGATAGCGGTATTAAACCCATATATGTTAATAAAAATTATAATATAAATAAGAAGTAAAACTAGCATGCTGGATTTTAAACTCGAAGCCCTAAATATTCGATTCATTTGATTCAGAATTTATGTATCAAAATATTTTGAACTAGTGGTACCCGCACGGCTTTGCCCGTAATAGAAAAATTAAAAGGTCTTTTGGTTCGCCTGTATATTTACAAAAAATGTGTGGTGAATTTTCTCGCCAATTGGCTTGTACCCATGTTACGGTTCCACGTTATGATAATTTCGTAATTTACTCGTTCATCTTATGATAATTTTGTTCATAAAATTGGAATAGAAATAGAACCTCATCGAATTTTCGAAAAATCGCTTCGAGGTGCACACCCCCATGCTACAAACTAACTTTGTGCCAAATTTCATGAAAATCGGCCGAACGGTCTAGGCGCTATGCGCGTCACAGAGATCCAGACATCCAGACAGAGAGACTTTCAGCTTTATTATTAGTAAAGAAAAAGATAAAGAAGTTGACTGAGATACGAAACACAGTTACGGAGTGTTTACAAAAATCTTCGCCTACACTGAAGACGGATTCTGGTTATGGCCCTGGTGATTCAGCGGCAAAACCACATTACAAATTAACAACAACAACAATAATAATATGAAAAAAAATTAATTTGAATTTTGTCATCTTTAATTCAAATTATGTTTTTCGCAATCACGAGTGTGTGTGTGTATGTAGGCGTGTGAGTTTGTGTGTGGGGGTATGTGTATGTGTGTGTAGGCGTGTGTGTTTGTGTCTGTGTGCAGGCATGAGTGTGTGGGTAGTTGTGTATATGAATGTGTGTGTGGGGGGTATGTGTATGTGTGTGTGTAGGCATATGTGCTTGTGTCTGTGTGCAGGCATGAATGTGTGGGTAGTTGTGTGTATGTGTTTATGTATGTGTGTGTGTGTTTGTGTGTGTGTGCTTGCGTGTGTGTGTGTGTGTAGTTGCGTATGTATGCGCGTGTGTGTAGGACATGGATGCAACCTGGAGTCGGCTTTCGCTAGAGGAGCAGCATCGTGAGGAGCCGGCCGACGGTGACCGGGTGCGGAGGGTGGCGGTGAGAAAATAAAATGATAGGACGCCAAAAACAGTCAAATGAAAGCAATAAGCAATCGTGATTGCTCAATAATACCTAATTATGAATAAAAATTAGTGGATAAAAGAACACAGAAACAGCAAAAAGTAGCACAAAACACTACTTTCGATAATAATGTTTATCAGAAAAGAATATCAATACAAGCTCAAATAAAAACATTTTTTTTTTCTTTTGCACATAAGAAATGTATCAAGGAAATGACTCTTTCTCCTGAAAGTTACATACAAAAGATATCTGCATGGCAATAAAGAGTGTGTCAATTAGAAATTTATTGTAACTCTCAGGAATGCCCCGAACTTAAATGTGGGGGGGGGGGGGGCGAAATTTCTCAATCTGCCGAAAGGCGTTCCAAATTGTGCAAAATAATAAAATACGGGTATGCAGTCATGATTGCATCTTATAAATACGGATATTCGAGCAGTTAAAAGTTTCAATCTTGCAATTATGTCTCCAAATCTGACGAATCGTCAGACACAATTTGCCGAATAAGGAAAAATTTTGGGAGGTCTCGGTGACCTCCCGTGACCTTCCATCAGGGCACCCCTGTTAACATTTGTATATATGTGGAAAGAGTAGTAGAAACTTCTATTAATTGGGGTCAGTTGGGGTAAAATGAAAAAGAATTCCAATATTTTAACTTCAGATCCTCCCCCTTTTTTTCGGATAGGTTGAAACATCAGTGTGCATTGCGCCCAAGACTTCACTCTCTGAGAGTCACTGAGTGTTGAAAAAATTGGACTTTATGCCTGTTTGTCGATGAATAAAATCAGTTTTCCGTTTACTCCAGAGACTTGTGAGTAAATGAAAACGCCCCATTTATTTCCTCGACTTGTTGATGCAGATAGATAACCGCCAGGTGCGGACCGGGTCCCAAAAGAGTGCGTCAACTCTCCTAACGATTGGGGGGGAGGGGGAGAAACGAAGGCGGAAAGGTTTTAGTGCAAAAAAAAAAAAAAAAAAAAAAACATCGGAAGACGCACAGCTTTGCGAACGAAAAAAAATTATTAAAAAAAATGGCGACCAGTAATTAACCAAAAAAAAAATAGCACAGGCTCAAGGACGAAAAAAGCACAACGTACTTAAATACAAAAAAAAAAAAAAAAAAGAAAAGAAAGGAAAAGAAAAAAAAATAATTTGAATTTTGACCTTTTGAATTCAAATTGTGTTTTTCGCAATCACGAGTGTGTGTTTTTGTGTGTGGGGGGGGGGGGTATGTGTGTTTGTGTGTAGGGGGAATGTGTATCTGTGTGTAGGCATATGTGTTTCTGTCTGTGTGCAGGCATGAATGTGAGGGTAGTTGTGTGTATGTGTTTGTGTGTGTGTGTGTATGTATGTGTTTGTGTGTAGGTGTATGTATTTGTGTGTGTGTAGTTGTGTATGTATGCGCGTGTGTATAGCATATGGATGCAACCTGGAGACGGCTTTCGCAATAGGAGCAGCATCGTAAGGAGCCGGTCGACGGTGATGCTGCAGAGGGTGCTGGCGGGAAAATAAAATGATAGGACACCAAAACAGTCAAATAAAAGCAATAAACAATCGTGATTGCTCAAAAAAAAAAAAAAAAAGAAGAAGAAGAAGAAGAAAACGAAGGCGCAGAAAAATATCCACTTCACGGTACGAGGGCGCACAGGTGGGAGGGCACACCGGCCCGCGGGCCGATGAGCCGGCGAGTTAGTCCGCTTTTTATAACTACAATTGAGTTGCTTTCGAAATTTTAAAAACTTTTTTTTCTGAAAGAGCGTGTTTAAAAACATTGCAACTGACCTTTAAAAAATAATTTGACCAAGTTTAAAATTTCTTAAAATAATTTTAATTGGTGAGCAGATTCAATTTCATTTTTTACGTTTCTACCCCTGACATCACAAGTGATGATATGCCATACACGCATGCCACCAGCGCAGAGCTTTATATTTTGGCATTAGATAAAGGCAATTATTGGCATTAGATAAAGATAAAAATATTATTGCAGCGCAATGATAGTAATGAATTTCATGTTTGCTTCAGAAAAGCCTTCATTCGAAATTCTAGTTATGATTGCTATTACTATTACTGTTTCATGGTAACTTTTTTTTTTTTTTTTAAACAATGCGTTTTTAAGAATGCAATTCAGCACGCCAATGGAGTAACGCGCTAAAATACATCACTTATGACGTCATAAAAACCACGCCTTATTTCTAAAATTGGACATGAAAAAAAAATTGAATAAAACATTCTAGCTCTATGTTATTTTTGAAACTTATTCTTTCAATTTCAATGCCTAAAAGTAGTACTTTTGACTGAAGGAAATATCCCCATTACGCAATCAGATTAGAAGCTTAAGAAGTTCTTAACATTACTCAATCTGCTGATGTAATCTGTAATCATTTCAGAAGAAAAATCATACACAATATTAAATTATGCTCCAATTTTATCTGAAATGCAGTCAGGAGTTCATTTCTATCATAATATAGTATTCCAAAAAAAAAAAAAATAGTATTCATTTGTTTCAAATATTTGGAAATACGTTTTCATGGCTGCTGTTTGCAATGTCGTAAAATAACTGATGATCAGTTGAGTAAAACATCCCTTTTGTTAAATCCAAAAATTATTTTTTCTCAAATTAAATAAAAGTTTATCACGAGATGTTTCCTGTCACGGTCCCCAATTTTATACCTTATTTAGTTTTAAATATGAATTAAGTACATCTTCCCCATTAACACAATAAAATAATATTTTTTTTGAGCAATCACGATTGCTTATTGCTTTTATTTTACTGTTTTTGGCGTTCCTATCATTTTATTTTTCCACCGCCACCCTCCGCCCCATCACCGTCGACGGGCTCCTCACGATGCTGCTCCTATAGTGAAAGCCGTCTCCAGGTCGCATCCATGTCCTACACACACGCGCATACATACACAACTACACACACACACACAAACACACACGCACACATACACAAACGCATACACACACGCATACATACAGACACCTACACATACACACACACATAAACACAACTACCCACACATTCATGCCTGCACACAGACACAAACACATATGACTACACACACATACAAATACCCCCCCCCCCCCCACACACATATTCATACACTCAACTACTCACACACTTATGCCAGCACACAGACACCAACACACATGTCTACACACACATACACATACCCCCTCTACACACAAACACACATACCCCCAACACACAAACACACACGCCTACATACACACACTCGTGATTGCGAAAAACATAATTTGAATTCAAAATGTCAAAATTCAAATTATTATTTTTTTTTTAACCAAGATATCTACAGCTTAGCAACCAGTTTTCTGCAGCGTGGTTACTGTATTAATAATGTTTTGAGACGCAGTAATTAGGAACCAAAATAGCGAATGAGTCAGCTCCCCTTTCTAGTGGCCTTACCTAAAACTGGTCATCCAAATTAGGAGAGAAAAAAATTCATAAATAAATGTTTGAAATATAACTCTTCACGTCTCAAGTAAAACAGGTTGCAAATCGGTTACTTTTCGCCTGTCTGCTGAAGAGGAAAATGCACGACTGCTAGACTTTGAAAAACAAATTTTTTTCATTGACCTCTTCAAACAGTCGTGATTCATGAAGCCTATACAAATTTTTGCTCTCGGAAGTCTTTTTCATGTGGCTTCACTCAAAATAACAGTTTAATTTAAAAAATAAAAAAAAAACACTATTGTGTTTATAGAATGTTTACATTTGATTACTTCTCGCGTGAAACCGATTCAATGTAACATTAGTGTAAATGAGGTGGCGTCATCTAGTGAAAGGATTTAGCATTGAATTACTTCCCGTTTCCCCCTACAGATGGCATTACTGTTCGATGTATCGCAAGAAATATACGTAGTTGGGATGGTCAACAGTGAACACAAGTTACGGAATGGATGGCGCTGAATGGAGCAGTGATTAGATCAAGATTTTGATTTAGAAATATTATAAATATTGGAACTGTGAAAAGTGGTTGAAAATTCATGCACAGAATGCAAATTGTAAATTTTATTACTCTTATTTTTTCAAATTTTATTTCTATTTACACTATTAAGTAATTTTTAAAATTTTTAAATTAAAATTTTAAAGCAATAAATCCGTTTTGATACACTGGTACAAGTTTCAAGTAAAACTCTTTTTTTTTTCTTCTATATTTTATTCATAGAAAAAAGTATTAGATTCGTAAAAAATTTGGAATTTCGAATTTTCACGGATTTGCACGTTTTGAGGTGTGCTGAGTCCATTTTGAAAATGATCAAAAATTTTGATCATTTTTTGGAAAATGTGTGCTTGTCTGTGTGGCTACATGTGTGTAACCGCTTCTTTGTAGCAGCACCAGAGGAAAAACAACTGCATGAAATCGAACGAAATTTGGTACACATATGTATGTGAATTGGCGGCCATTTGTTTTTGACGCCAATTCCTCCAAGGGATCAAACAAAAACTGATCGACAGGTAGACTCCAAAGGATACAAGAACTGATTCGATTTCGGGCCTAAACACTCAAAAGAGGGTAGTGCAATCGATTGTTTTTCTTTGTTCATTGCGAATGCTATATTTCAAGAAGAAATACTACGTTTTGGATGAAATTTGGAATAAATGCAGGCCCGGCTCATGAGGTAGGCAGAAGCATAGGGCGGCAGATTTTAAAGTCGGCAAATTTCGAAATTGAAACATTTTTTAAAGTATGAATATCTGTTCACTGAATGAAGTATGAATACTTTAAAGTATTTAATATTTAAAGTATTAATTTTTAATTAATTTTCAAAGTATGAATGTCACTAAGATTCACTGTTTTGATGTTAAAAAAATAATTTAGAGTGTATACCAGTGCTTGGATATGCAAAACATGTTCGGAATTCAACTAGAAATTTAATTTAACTTTAGTGGCGGTAATTTGCGTTGAAAAGTCTTTTTTTTAAATATTAATATCCGTTTCAGTGCCATAAGATATATTACTTTAATGTTTAAAAATATAATTTAAAGTGTGTAGCAGTGCTTGGAACTAGCGCAGAACCCAGTTTGGAATTTCACTAGAGAAACTCACTTTAATTTAAAACATTATCTTTCATTTTATTTTTTAAATATATTATTCTATAGTATTATTTTTTTATTCAGTGGGGGGGGGGGGGCCTTGTCAATATCGCCCAGGGTGGCAGAACTACTAGAACCGGCTCTGAATAAATGTGAAGCTATACACGGAAACAGGAGCTGATTCAACTTTTGCGTTAATCGACCCAAGGGGGCTGATTTTTGCCATCATTTGCTCGAATAAAAATTAATACAACAACATGAAGGACAATTAAATGTCATCCGCTCGTGATAGCCTTTCACGCGATTTAATTGTAGGTAAATGATCAGAAAAAATCTCGATGATTTAAGATTTTTATCTGTTCCCACCTTCTATTTGTTATCAAATAAAATGTTCGTAAGTTTAATAAGCCAGGCTTTCGAAATGATTTTCAATTTTTGGCTTTGAAGAGTTATTTCGTTTCTTGGGAAAAGTGCGCCGTTATCAAATTTTTGCTTGCGCAATTTTATTTCGGTAATCCTCTTGTTTTATGGTAACTCTACACTGTTAAAACTACAGGATGCATTCGGCACCTTTCAGGGGAGAAACGCTTGTTCACCAGCGGCACCCAATACGGAGCCGAAATCGCACCTCTAAATAGGGTGAAAAACAGGCACCTTTTAAAAACTAGACAGCCGGAGTGAAAAAAAGGATCCTTCGGAGAGAGAAATGGCACCCTTACTGTAGATCCTCCTCCCCCCTCCTCCGTATTGTGTGCGTTTTTGAATACAGTTGTGTACTTTTTTTTTAGTTTTGTTTTGATTTATGATATTCTACGTTTTGGACATTTTTCATATTGAACTCGGTATTGGAAATGATTAAAACATGTAGTTACAGCATTTGATCATATTTCAGAGTTTTCAACATAGTTAAGAAGTGCTCATAGCGTTAATTCATCTGATCGTGCTCTAACTCAGTGTTTCTCAACCTCTTTTGACCCACGGGCGCGGTAAAAGCAAATGAAAAACTTTGCGGACCGGTGAAATCTTTATCGTTTTCTTAAAGAATCATAAAATAAATAATATGAAGAATAACTCTGGGGTCGTTAAAAAATATGTGAAAAAATTCAGGGTTCTGATGTTTTTTTTATTACAAAAAGTAATGTTAAAAATTAATAAAACAATAAATATCTACCCCTGCACTTGTATCAAAGATCTGTCACAAATACGTTATAATTTAAAAACGAGTAATTATTTAAAACATGTGAGAAATTATACATTTACTATAACTTGACGTATTCCGAAAATGAAGCATAGCTGTACTTATGGATTATTTAAATGATGAGCCAAAATATTCAGGGATATTACAATTACGGAAAAACAAAATCGTTTCATAAACGTTAATAAAGAGTAACAAAAGAAAATGCACATAAAGTTTTTCAACAGTTAAATAAAAAACCAAAAGAAAGTTCTAACGCTTTCGAGGACCGCTAACAGGAAATGATTGTAACACTTGAATGAAAAAACAAAAAAGAGCTAGACTGAGAGAGATTTTTTTTTCGCTAGCTGTATGTTATAATCTACGAAGCACAAGAGACATTTTTATTAAGGTTCTTTTGGTGACTAATAAAAGCTGCTTATCGAGTATTCAAGAAAATAATGACAGATATTTTTAGTAGCGTTTTGAATGATGGAAATTTCACGATAGTAACAGTAAACGAGAACTAGAAGACTAACGGTTACTGTGAAAAGCAATAAATGCACGTTTAAACACTTAACTATGTTTGAAAGCCCTAAAAGCTACAAAGTGATCAAAAGCTGTACTTACTTGTAATTTCGGATAATTAATCCTAGAAAAGTTGGGTTTTAATCCAATAGTGTACTTCATTCAATGTGAAAGACACACAAACGCAATCATCATTTGTCCGCCATATTGAGGTGGTTGAATGTATGTCTAAGGCAAAAAGCGCATGCGCAATGAGTCTTTCTGCGATTGCATGATGTTCTGGCTCCTCTGCTCTATTTTCTAGCCTGTGTTGCACCTTCAGGCACTATGCTTTCACCTTAGAGGGAATATTTTCACTCGTCTGGAACCCCTGGTTTTAACAGTGTATGCAAATATAGATATTTCCCTACTCTTTGTTTACGAATAAAAAAATAAAGCATTCCTAGCGCTGGCATAGATGCCAAAGTTTCACTCTAATGAATCAAGATCTCCGATTTCCCATTTAACGAAATACTCCAGCTTTTGCTAATAGCAGAACTTTGTAGTTTTGATTATGTGTGCTCTCATACGTTCGATCCATGAATTCAAAGGATAGCTGCAGAGGAAAGTTTCGTGATGGCTATAACATACTAGTTTTTTTTTTTTTTTAATTTGAGAAAAAAAAATCAACTATGTAATTTGATTTTTCCACCAGAACATTTATTACAAATTTTGTTTTCTGCAATACAACTTTCTCGCTTTCTTTTTTTTTTTTTTTTTTGCGTTTGAGTTTTGGCAGTGCGTTATCTTTTTTCTTGTGTATTCGAAGTAAATTCTCAGAATAAGTAGACCTTGTAAAATTAATTTTATCTACAAAAGCATAGTTAAAAAAAAGCGGGAATTTTTATTAAAGTTTTTAATTCTTTACTAATAATAAAGCTGAAAGTCTCTCTGTCTGAAAATCTGTCCGGATCTCTGTCTGTCAGAATCTCTGTAACGCATATAGCGCCTAGACGTTGATCCAATTTTCATGAAATTTGGCACAGAATTAGTTTGTAGCATCCCGGGTGTGCACCTCGAAGCGATTTTTCGAAAATTCGATTTTGTTCTTTTTCTATTCCAATTTTAAGAACATTCCTTTTCCCGAGCAAAATGATAAGATGGACGAGTAAATTACCAAGTTATCATAACGTGGAACCGTGACATGGGCAAGCCAACTGGCGAGAAATTCATCATAAATTATTTGTAAATATACAGGCGAACCAAAAGACCTTTTAATTTTCTACTACGGACAAAGCCATGCGGATGCCACTAGTAAATTATAAAGAAAATTATATATCTGCCCAGTGGCGTTCTTAAAGGTGGAGCGCTGATAGGGTTGCAGCTTTTCCAGTAACTTTCAAAATGTAAAAAAAAAATTGCAAAGTAAAAAGTTATGCAGATGTTAAAGCGTATATTAAAATATTCAGTTCAGAGTAAAAAATAAATAAATAAAATGAAAAAAAGAAATAAAATAATAAAACCCCGGTCCTGCGGACACACTTCTTTTACGGAAAAAATGTTTGCCCCATTTGTGTCCGCCCCAGAGGGATTTCACTGTATTTTCTTAATCTTGTTTCGATCGTTTGTTTTCTTTTCTTTCTAAAAACACATGATCAGAAAATTTTTAGGGGGACAAAAAAAGAAAAAAGAAAGTATAGGGTGTTTCATATTGAATGGGACCAAAGAAAAAAAACGTTACACACACATAAACACACACACACCACATAATCTGTAAATTCTGGGACCCACAGCAACAAAATCTGTAGAACCCCTCTCCAGAGGCCAGCAACGTATATTTGCAACGTTAACAAGTCTTACTGGTAGGTTTTTTCAATTTTCTTCTTCAATTTCTTGGGCCGTTGGTTCCCTTAAGGACTTGCCCCCCCCCCCCCCTCCCCCGAACTGCGGGCACGTAGATTTGAGTCTGACAAACACACACAGCTGCTATCGTTCTAATTACTTTATTTCAATGATTCAGGTTTGCAACGAAACCATATACCTATGTAAGTTTCTGTAGACATTTAACCTGTAGCTCTCCGATGCAACGGCAAGTATCTTATGCGATAGTCTAACTCCTGTCACACTCATTATAGGATAGAGAATACTTTGTTAATGATACCAACACTTCAGTTAACCCCTGCTCCGAGGCGTTGACTCTATTTCCAAAGAATTTACAGGATAAGTCCTGCACTGTAAAAGAAATCCGAAAACGTTTCTGAGTATTCCGTGCAGCTGTGGTTCATGAAATTTTCAAAAACGTTTCTGAGTATTTCGGAATCTTCTTTCTGTAGTTTTCAGAAACGTTTCCGAGTATTTCGGAAACCTCTTTCTGTAATTTTCAGAAACATTTTTGAGTATTTCGGAATCCGCTTTCTGTAATTTCCAAAAATGTATCTGAATATTTCGGAATCCTCTTTCTGTGTTTTTCAAAAACATTTCCGCGTATTTCGCAATCCTCTTTCCGTAATTTTCAAAAACGTTTCTGAGTATTCTGTGCAGCTGTGGTTCATGAAATTTTCAAAAAGGTTTCCGAGTATTTCGGAAAACATTATGTCTTTTTCAGAAGATTCTTATTAAAATAAGAAAAAAAAATCCTTCCATGTTTTTTTTTTATATACATTTGGAAACGTTTTGCCAATTTCGAAAAAAATTTTCAGTCCCTGGCAATCATTTGAAATTCTTGAACTCCTATCATGTTTTCCGCATAAGCACAAATTGCGATAGGTTGTGTTTCTTGTTTCTACAAATGGAAAGGTGTGGAAATGGAGAAGATATTAGCGTTTGTAATATTATAACAGATTTTTTGGATAGGATAAAACAAGGCATATCAATAAAAACACATTTTAATTAATGATGCTGTAATAAAAATATAGTGATTATGGCCAATTTGAAAGGTATACTTATCACAAATGTTCTATTTACAGGGTATTTTTATTTCTTATTAATCTTAAATTATTTGAATAGCAATGAGGAAATTTTGTATTTCAATGTAGTTTTGCTATTTAAATTCATCCTATAAAGGATCATTAAACAAAATACCCTTAATTATGTTTAAAAGGGGGAAAAATCTTATTTATTATTATTTTTATTGCAAAATCTGCTTGAGTTAAGCCATGGAAGGAAGAAAAACGCAAACCGTAGATGATTTGCAACCATGACGACTAAAACTAATCTCTTCATGGATAAATGTTAAAAACGAGATAATTATTTTCATCGACATGGTCATCTGAAAAAAATCATATTAGGAACATCAAGTGAGGACAATAAAGCATTTTGTTAATGTCTTTTTTTTTTCACAACAGTCTATTTTTGAAGAAAAAATTTATTTTAAAACGTAAAGAAGTTTACTTCTTAGAAACTAGCAGGACTTCCCTCCATTATTGATTGTGAAATTACTATATTATTGAAAATTTATGATACGACAGCTGTACCTTTCACTTCCTTTCACCATTCCTTTTCACAAAAGACGAAAATATTTTCAAGCTTTTGGAGGGTAAGGGGTACTTTCTGAAAATGAGAGATTTGTTTGTTCTACAGCCTTAATCCTCACTTTTTCACAATATTTTCAAGCTTTTTTTAAAAAAAAAATATAGCTGCACTGTTTACTGAATGAAAAGACTCACCCTTAAAGATGAGGTATCGATGTGAATTTGACTGTTGAGGCATTCTATTCTTAGTTTTTGATGCAAAAATGTCAAATTCATTTATATATTAAATTTACTAAGGAAAATAAGGAATTGACACAAAAAAGCATAAAAAAGACATTTTTTTATTTTAATAGTAGCAGTACCCGCACGGCGATGACCGTGCTAAGAAGTTAAAGGAAGTCCGTTGAACAAAAAAAAAAAAAATCCACACCCCCGCCCCCCTTCTGATGTGAAATGATCATTTTTCTTCACTAAAATGCGTACATACCTTTTCAAAACACCTATTAAAGAGTCTCTTTGGAATTTAAAACTATTCGCCGAAACACATAAGAATATTCACGGTAGCTTTAAAACTCAAAATAATCCTTCTACTACATAGTTCATCGCTTAACGCGTCAAGCAACCACGCTACCGTAACCCTGCCCTTTAGCGATTGGAGCGGTTTTTTCCCCTACAATTTTAAGTATTTCGCCACACAAACAATGCCATAAAAAAAAAACGCTATAAAGAACAATCACAATTGAATAATCCGACAAATCAAATTATTTACTTAGATAAGAAACTGTCTTCAACTATAAGAACAAAAACAAACGTTTAAGAAATAAGGAAAACAAAACCCAATACAAAAATCCTACAAAATCAAACAATGTACCTGAACATCGAAAAAAAAACGTATTCAAAAATCTGTTCGCTGATCACAACAGCGTATAAAAATAATAATAGATAAGAATAAATAAATAAAAAATCTTCAATATATATATATATATATATATATATATATATATATATATATATTAATTAACAAGTGAAGAATATTGAAAAGATCAAACCAAAAGCCCACAGATGTGCATCACAGAAAAACTAAAAAGCCAAGTAAAAATTTAAAATATACAAGCAAAACAACAATTTTTATGAAAAGCTATGAGAAAAAGGAAAATTAAAGCAGCAATTATTAGAATAAAGTTGAAAGGTTGATTCCAGAGCTCATCAGCCATGGAGGATTCGATAAATACGATCAAATAATATATTAAACTACTAACTAAATAGAGAGTGTTTAAGCTCTAATATATGCATTACATTGGGCCAAACGCAACACATGCTAAACTATATGTGATAAAAACAAGAAATTAAACCTGAAATTAAAAGCAGGGGTTTTTGCCTCAACTAATTTGTAATGATCATTTAAGTGCATGCAGTAGGTACTGTCCTGAGGAAGACACTTGTTTCTTAATTTAGCCGAGGTAAAAACCCATTCTTTTAATTTTAGGTTTAAGCTCTTGTTTATTGCATATAGTTTAGTATATGGTGCGTTTGGCCCAATGTAATGCATATATTAGAGCTTAAACACTCTCTATTTAGTAAGTAGTTTAATATTTTTTGGTCTTTTGACCATATTTATCGTATCTTCCACGGTTGATGAGCTCCGAATTCAACCTTTCAACTTTATTCTAATAATTGCTACTTTTAATTTTCTTTTTCTCATTGATATTCATTGCTTATGTATTTCATATATATATAGAAAAAATATATATATATATTGAGAAATAATTCTTGTTTGTTATATTTGCAGCTTCTTTCCCTTAAGGGCAGGTACATTGCAACTAAAATAAATCGTACTAATGAAGCTCTGCTGAGATAAATAATATTTCATGTACAATATAAATTATAAGTCAAATACTTTAATATGGTGTAAAAAAACAAAATTATTTATTTTATTAAGTCCTTTTTTTTTTTTTTTTTTTTTTTTTTTGCTTTTTTAAAATTGAGGCTCGTAAAACGAAAAAAAAAATGAAGACACTTTTAAATACATATATGAATCTATTTGTTAAAGAAATTAATATACATTTAACTAATATAAAGCGTTTCGCTAATGCAAATATTTAAAGATATATCGTCATTTAGATAATACTGAAGCACTATGTTCCTAATTACAAGAGATAGTTTTTTTTTTTACTTCATACAATCTAGCTACACTGTTTACAAGAGAATGAAAACATGCAACCTTAAAGACGAACTATCAAACCTGACAATTTTCCATATTATAACATTCAATTCATAATGCTTGATACATAAATGTTCAGCGAAATATTAGCTGAGATTGACACATAAAAACAAAGTACACAATAACACTTATTTAAAGTTTTTTATAATCTTCAATTCATAAACTTTACAGAATAAAACTAGACACACTTACACTTTAAATATGTGTTCTGTATAATGTAAAATATTTTCAAATTGCAATAGTTCATAACGAAAAAATGATACTGAGGAAAATAGTTTTTTTTAACGAGATTTATATGAACTAAATCACTTTAAAGTAATAGAGTTGCAAAGCGACTTACCTATTCGTCGGTGGTGGTCTTTTGCAGGCTTTGGTCACCAAAAAGGTGATTTTTAACACAGAATAAAATTCTGCCTACAAAAATTACCCATTTGGTAGAAAGAAGAAAAGTATCCAAGAAAAAAGTAAATTACCTACACAAGTTATGCGACGCAACGAATTTACATGGAATCCTCTCAGCAGTTATTTGTTTTTAATTTCAGTTTGTATTCCTTCCGCGAGCATGCGTCGAGAAGTCGTACTTCGCACTATAAGTGACATAGCTTCAAATTCAATCTCATGATGATACATTAGCAAGAAAATATAATACTTTAAAAGTATTTTCAGTGAATTCATGCGTGGAACAAAAATTCTACTAATGGCCTTGATGAGTATTACTTCGCACATGAGTCAGCACTTCCTCTTACTTTTCTAGAGTGAAGAACAACTTATTGCTTTGGATCAGAAAAATGCATTTGACGGGAGGATTTTGTTTATTCCAGAAAATTTTTCTCTCAGACAAAAAAAAAAACGAATTTTTTTCTTGCGCAATGAAATTCTTTGTTTTCATTGCGTGCTTTCACGAGTTTCAGTTTGGATTTGGTGCTGAACTATAAAATTGCCGTGTGAGCTGCGCAGGCGTCGACTCTTACTTTCTTGTTAAACGGAAAGGTATTTGATAAGAGCAGAAAACTGCTGATGGCATACGAATCTGAATATACAAAAAAGTTTTCCGTAATAAACAGAGAGCTCTCCGAGATTTTTTACAATGTGAAGAAAGGGGAGCACAAAGACTATGTCTCTAACAAAATTTTATAGGAGAAAATCACGAGGATTTAAATCTGGAGATCTCGTTGGCCACAACACAGCAAAAGCATGCTGTTTGACCCAACACAACCGATCAAGTATTGGGATAGATTATGGACCAGAAACTGTTTTATTCATCGTTCAATGCCAAACTAAGTATGGTAAACACACCGTTAGTGACCACCAGTACTTTAGTAGTGGCTTCTTCAAGGTTTATATTTGAAAAAAAAATAAGGATTCCAGGCCTCCCAATGGATTTATAAGTGCATCAAAAGTTCGTTTAAATCCATTGAGAAGCCTGGAATCCTATTGTGTTTGCCTTAAATTGTAACGATATTTTTTGCAATGTTCTTTTTCGCTCGCTAATATTGCTTAAAACTGAACAATGTATTACAAAAAAGGAAGTATTGTATTAGCAAAAAAAAAAATTTCACTCAATCGGCCTTAATTTTCATTTTTCTCATCCCCGAATGAAAGTTGAGTTTTTTTTCCGACCCGACCACACGTGAATATATGCCTAGAGACCTACAGACACCCGAAATATCCATTTTGACGACCCCCGAGTTAATTACAACGAATTTTCTCGTGACGTCTGTATGTACGTATGTATGTGCGTATGTGTGTATGTGTGTAGAAAGTTGAAATTTGATACATAGGCCCCTAGTGGAACCAAGTTGTGCGCCTTCCCTTTTGGTTGCATTCGAATGTTACTAAGGAGGTCTTTTGCCCCTTTTTTTGGGGGGAAATCATTATTAATTTCGATGTAAACTCAAGTGGTGTTATAATTTGTCGGACACTTGGCGATATAACGCCAGTCCTTTGGTCGCCAAGTTTTGTCGCCAACTTGGCGACAAATTTTGAGATTTTTTTTTTGGTTTGAATATGGCCACTGTTGATGATATTTAGAGAGTAAACAATTGAATCACATTAAAATTGCCAGTAATGGGGAAATGACATTAAATTGGAGTAAAAGGAAGTCATGTGATGCACACATCAGCTCGTTTATCACCTGATCATCAGGTAGCCACTAAGGCAAAGAAGAAGGACTGTAACTTTCCAAAAAAGATTTTTAGAGCTGCTTTGTGATTTCCAATGACACAAGAGAGTGCGACACTCAGTCTATTTCAGTGACTTTGGAATTAAAGATTGCTTTTTTAATGAAAATCAACGAGCCGCGCCATTGTCATAAAAAAGTGCGTAGTAAAACGATCATCATCATTAACAACAAGAATAATGAATCTTTTCTTTACTGCCAGTAAGATACTTAAACAAAAAGGGCCGAAGGACGCAGTTCTGTTTGATCAAATGACATCAACTGGTGACTAATGGAACAAAACTGCAACATATTTTTTTAACGATTCATTAAGATGCATAAACAAAACGACCGTTAAAAATATTTTCCCGAGAGTTTCCAATAACAAACGAGTTTTTAATTGTCAAAAAATCATTTAGCTAAAAGCTCATTTGCCAAGAGTTGAGTGAATGTACTGTGTCTCCATTCAAACAAAGCAACGAGTTCTTGTTGAGGTTTAGTTTTGATGACACTAGAGAAAGAATCATTATCCTGAGCCATTTAAGATCCATTTCGTGATAGCTTTTGTTTCGCTTATTAATGTTTTTTCAGATATGTTTTCTCATTATAGTTAAAGCGCATTATATTTACAACGTCGATAGTCAAAAATTAATTTCACACGAAATGCCATCAAATGCTTTTCATGGTTTGGGATAATGAGTTTTTTTTTTATTTTAATAATCAGAAATTTCTTTATAAAACATATCTAACGATAAAATTGTGTTTCGAAATGTAAATTTTAACAG
Organism: Uloborus diversus; assembly: GCF_026930045.1. Classification (NCBI taxonomy): domain Eukaryota; kingdom Metazoa; phylum Arthropoda; class Arachnida; order Araneae; family Uloboridae; genus Uloborus; species Uloborus diversus. The sequence continues at coordinate 16,976,652 of NC_072732.1, read as the reverse complement.
AAAAGAGATGATTTAAGTCAATATTCATTAATATCAATGAAAACCATTTGATTTTTTTAAAAAATAACTTTAAATTGAAAAAAAAATATGTGTTTCATTTCTTAGTTTGAAAACTTAAGAACATACAGATGTTTTTTAAGTTTACTAATTTATTTTTTGGTTAAGTGTTTTCATTCTCTTCTAAACCGTGTAAATAGGATTAAGGGGGAAAAAATCTCGCTAGTATTGTTTAAAACTGAACAATGTATTTTTTGGAAAGTCCACTCCCCCTTCCCCTTTTTTTTTCCGCGGCTCCCAAAAAATGAAAATATCTGCATCTTTCGTGATGAGAAACCTATTGTGTTTCAGTATTTTTTAAATGCTGATATCTCTAAAAAATACATTAACTTCTCAAGCTTTAATTTAGTTAAACTTGTTTGAATTTCTGTTACAAATAGATTTATGTAGTGCATATTTAATTTTTTTGTTTGTTTATGAGCCTCAAATTTTACAAATGAAAAAAGCGCTAGGACGACTTTATCACAAAATAATTTTGTATTTTTTACACGATAATTAAAGTGCCTGATTTATTATTTTTTTGTTTACTTTTGACATTAAATATTATTTATCTCAGCAGAGCTTCCTTAGTATAACCTATTTGAGTTTCAGCGCACCTGCTTTACCACTTGATTGCAATGATTAAACAAAAATATCATCCCATGCATCAATTATACATTTTCTATTACAAGAAACTTGATTTGGAGCTAAGTGAAATTTTAAAACGTCAATAAACCTGAAGAATGTTTTTTTTTCTTGTAAAGTCAAATTTCAGTAAATTAATCTTCTAATCTGACGTTAAATGTTTTCAATAATATGTCTGTAGACATGTTAGTGCTCATATGAAAGTTTTCCTTCTGTTAATCATGTTGTCATTACAATTTCAATAATTACCCATTGCGAATTATATGAATGCTTATTAAATCAAGCTTAACGGGAAATATTAACTATATGAATTTTAATTGGTTATTTCAGTACCAACCATGAAACTGATTTGACATTTGAAAATCAAAATCACGCAAGATGTTACATAGAAAGTACCAAAAAAAGGGGGTTTTAATTGTTAAAACCTTTATAATTAAGATTCAAAAAAAAAAAAAAAAATCACAGTAAAACGATGCAACGGCCATCTGACTTCTAGCAGGGCCGTAACCAGAAAATAATTTCAGGGAGGTTTTAAATATTTCCACGCCGAGCTTTGAGCTATTTGTGCCAATGTTCAAGTCGTCGGGTTATCTATTATGAAAGCGTTTTATGCAATTACTAGTGGTACCCGCACGGTTTTGCCCGTAATAGAAAAATTAAAAGATCTTTTGGTTCCCCTGTATATTTACAAATAATGTATGGTGAATTTTCTCGCCAATTGGCTTGTACTCATGTTACGGTTCCACGTTGTGATAATTTCGTAATTTACTCGTCCATCTTATGATAATTTTGTTCTTAAAATTGGAATAGAAAAAGAACCACGTCGAATTTTCGGAAAATCGCTTCGAGGTGCACACCCCCATTCTACAAACTAACTTTGTGCCAAATTTCATGAAAATCGACCGAACGGTCTAGGCGCTATGCGCGTCACAGAGATTCTGACAGACAGACAGAGATCCGGACAGAGAGAGATTCGGTCTGACAGAGATACTTTAAGCTTCATTATTAGTAAAGAATATACATATAAAAGACATTTGAGTTTTAGAACAATATTTTTGGGAAATTTTAAATATAAACGAACATTTAAATGTCAAATCGAACTTTTTTTTTGGGGGGGGGGGTGAACCCTAAGAACCCCCCCCCCCCCTTGTATACATCCCTGACTTCTAGTACGCCCGGATGGCAACCCTCTAGCTGACCTAGGTTTTGCACGCTCAAATGGATTGCGTCGCTTTTTGGGTTTAAGACAAACGTAGCAAGGGTAGGTTGTTTTCTTTGCACTGATACTACGCTAGCAAAAAAACAACTTTTACAGAATTTATTTGTTGAGTTGAGGAATGTTGGGAAAAGTGGTTAAATATTTACTCTGCTTTTAGCGCCACCTATCTGGTAAAATTTTAACTATGTACTAGTAAAGCATGTAGTCTATTCCAGTTAGGAAAATAGTAACTCTGAAGATTAAAGCATATGATAAAATACAAGTGGTTTTTAAAAATTGATACTCATATTGTAATACAGTAGAACATCTCAGTTAGGGACACTAAGGGGACTGTACTTTTTGTCCCTTAAATAGAGGTGTCCCTTCTTCGGAGGTATATGAATTGATGCACACTGTGTACTTAGTATAATACCATAACATAACCATAAACTATTAACATTAAAGATTAAACACTGAAAATATTTTATGTATGCTAAATAAAATTCAGAGTTATTCAAAGTGAAATAAATATTTAAAAAATTGAAACTTAATGAAAAAAATTAGAAGAAATATAAAATAAGTATCAATTCACAAAGTTTAGTTAGTGATTTATAGAAATAATTTCGATGCATAATTTGTTTCATGGACTTGCTTCATGTCATATAATTAACAATTCAATGTAATGTAAATAACAGTGTGAATACATTTCAATTTTCTATCAAAAGTTTGTCATGAGCCGTGCACTATCCATCGGAGTTGAACCCAAAGTAATAATTTACTCAGAAAGAAAAGCGTGCATGTAAATCTCGTCAAGAGTTTTAAAACACGTATTTGATACTTATAATTTTTAGACAAAAAAGAACCTTTATTCCAATAAATTCAATTCATATACCTTTATTTCTTATGCATTTTTACATTAATTACTGCAGATTTTCTCTGTGGCTATCCCATAGATAGAGTGTCCCTTAATCAGAGGTAAATACATGGAGGTCGCTATTCAAAGAGACTGGGAAGCAGAAAAAGTGTTCCTTAAATAGAGGTGTCCCTTATTCAGAGGTGTCTCTTAAAGGAGGTACTTCTGTATTTTGTTGTACTATATCAAACATTATTCTTGTTATTACAAAATAGTTCTTGTTATTAACATTTTAAATATTAATTGAGATCTATTAATATTAGGAGCAATATTTATTTGCCTAATATTAAGCTTATTTTTATTTTATACTTTTTGTGCAATTAGTCAAGTGGATACGAGCAAAGTGAAATAGTTCAATTCGTTTACTTATTCAATCATTTATTAAACCACTTACATATTAATTAATTCATTTACATTCCATCATTTAATAATTCACTTAATAAATCTATTATTCACTTATTTTCTTAGTCATTCACTATTTTATTCGCTAATTTTCTCATATGCTAATTTACTCATCTATTAATTTATTCGTTTATTATTTCATTACCTATTCATTTGTTCATTAATTACTTTATTTACTCATTCATTCAATGAAAAGTATTTTTAGCACTCAAATAGAAAATATCTCAGAGGAAAAACATCTCATTTTTTACTTTGCTACATAAAAAAAAGTGGGTGAACGATTTCCACTTTTTATCTTTTCTTTTTTTTTTCGAAAGTAAAAAATAATTACGAAAAATTAAAAAAATAATATTTCAGTGCACGTTTTATAAGAAAAAGAAATGCAATTTTCTTTCTTTATGTGCTGCTACTTTCAAAACCAATTTTTATTTGTTCATTTTGAAAAGGCGAGCTATCTTGACTATTTTACTTTGTCCCACCTTCCCCTACTAATGGATAATGATTTCTGATTTCCGGCTTTTTTTTTACTTCCCGGAAATGCATCAAATACTATTAACTTTTTTTACATCAACTACAAATAAAAATCAGGAATTTTTTTCCCCTTTGATCTCTTTAGGTACCAAAATAAGTAAAATATATAATAATTGATTTTAAAATATAATTTAGTTTTTATTTGATAAACCTGAAGTACCATTAGTAACTACAGCAGCACCAAATGTTTGAAAAATTTTGATATTGCTTTGCTTCTACTAAATTAACATCTTCCTTTGGATATCTTCCTTTGGCAAAAGCATTTCATGTTATTAGCAAATTTTGAATTTTGCGAGTTGTATTCTCCGCTAGTATAAGCAATTAGCAAAATTGTGTCCCAATTTCTAGATCTTTACTGTGTGTGTGTGTGTGTGTATGTGTGACTTCTACAGTTATTTAACTGTATTTCTATTTGCATAAGGAAAAGTTTTTTAATTGAAACGCATTTTTTATGGTAAGTTTTTTACCGTAAATCACCGATTGGGACATCTAATGAGGTGGTACAAAAGTAACGCATAGCGTCCCATAACACTCACATTTCTTTTACAACAGAAGATTGTTTTTTCTCAACTCTTTTATGTTTTTTCTCAAATTGCATTTTCTCTTTTTTATTGAAATTTTTGACGTTTTACATTGTAAAAAAATCAGAAACGTTCCTGGAAAAAGAAAATGGGCCACTGATGTGTCTATTTTTTGCCAGTAACAAATCTGGTAAAAAGTAGGAAAGTTTCCCGCTAAAAATCAGTACCCTTCATCAAATCAACTTGGAATCTTTCTGAAGATTTTAGAAACCTTTCTTATAAAAACCAGTCATGTTTTTGAAACAATTTAGGATCTGACCAAGAAAACTAACTCATATTTAAAGTAATAGATTGGCACTATTCCAAATAACCATTAAAATTCCTAAAGCATTTTTGAAAAAAAAAAAAAAAACCCCAAAGTTTACGCAGAATTCCAAGCAAGTACCGAATACCTTATTTGTTGGCATTTCTTGCAAAGCTACAGTATCCAGAGACTGCACTTTGCCCTCATTTGGGGCTCAGAAAATCTGGTCTAGCCGTAACTGAGTTAAAAGCTAAACTTACCCTGAGTATATTTTCCACCGGTATCTAAAAATATGTTTTCAACTGCAAGAAGTCTACTTTCCTACAGTTTTGTAACAACGCTGGAAACGTTTCCGCAAAAATACCTGATTTTCATGGGAAACTGGTGAAAATCCATCAAAATCCTGCCGCGAGGAAATTATATGACGTATCGAAATATTCTTTCAGTGAATGCATCAGAGCATCAGCTATTTCCTGCTAATTCTATGCTCACGAAACCATATTTTCTCTTTCGTTCTGTTTTCCCGCTAGCCAATGAATGAACTAATTTTGATTGCAATTGTTGGTTGAAAGCTCGTTGTTTTTTCTCCAGACGCAATTTCTTTTGGTAAAATCGTAAGACTTTGATAACCTTAAAACGAGAGTAATTTACGGTCGTTTTTGTTACAACCAGAATTATTTTTTTCTTGAGAGAAAAACAGATACAGAAAATCTGAATCGTACATCATGCATTTGTCGATTGTTTCCGAAAAGTTCTTTACGCCCGCTTTTGCATCAAAGATTCCCATTCGCGTCGATACCTAAAAAAAAAAAGAAAAACTTCAGAAATACCAGCATTTTTTCATTTCTGATTTCATTTAGAGTACATTTTTCTCTTTACATGGCGCGCAAAAAGCGCCTCCCGTTTAAAGAAAAGCTTCGAAGTGAAGGCATATCTTCGCTTTAATTGATTTTCTCCCGCCCACCCCCTTTTCGAAGCGATTCTCCACCCCTCGACATAACAAATATCAAAACCGAAATGACTTGGTCGATAGAAGAATGCAAGCGAAAGAGGGAAAAAAAAAGAAAGCAATTTCCGGAAATAAAAATAACGTGCATCCAATTCCGTTAATTTCAAAAACCGCAGCCCGTGATGCCATCCTGAAATTGATAAATGTTATCCCGATGAAAAATCACTAAATAGGATATATCCATAGAAGCTCTGCTGCATCCGGGGCTTCTATACATCTTCTTATACAAAGCCAATACAATCAGGTGCTTTATAATAATGAGATATTAATGGACTCCTCCGAGGGATGGGGGGAGGGGGAGTGAGAAGTGACGGTGGGGAAATGGATCCCCCGTTTCCCTGCATATTTTTCGCGCCTTTTGTGTTTGATGGATGAGGTGCTTCTTGGAGACTTCGAGGGGAAGGGTTGAGCGGGTGGTTTTGTTCCGTCGGTCGTCGGTCAAATGTTCCACGGGTGTTGTGTACTTTTATGAGGGATGTCGTACATTAAGCTTGTTTGGCCCGGAGAAAACAAAACACGTCTGAAGCTCCTCTTATCAATTATCACGTTGCCGCGCATCAAGATCCTTTGTTGGAAGATGTGTGGTAAGTTGAGTTTGAGGAGAAAGAAATAATAACTGCTAGTAGAAGTTATAATAAATCGCTAGGTGGTGGCAACAAAGTTATTTGGTAATTGTGAACCTAACTTACATAAGGATATTATTAAAGAAAGTTAAAATATTACGTTTGTATTAGCAGGTATCTTTTTTCTTGCTAAGCCTAAAGAGTCATACAGAGACAAGCACAGATGAACTTTTTAGCACAGTTCTAATACTTTTCTGATATTCATAATGTCAATGAAAACTAGCATTTGTATCATAATGGTAAAACAATTTCATTGAGATAGGTTATTATTAAAAAAAAAACGAAGAAAAGATTAAACTTTTTTGACTCTGCTTTACAATTTCGAGACTCCGGTTTAAGCAAAACGTATTGCTGAAACGCTTTAAACGAACATGTTTAACTTGAAATTTCTTTTTAGTCTACTTTCCCAGTAAAAGTCAGAAAAAGAAGAACAAAGCATGAAAAAAGGCTTAATGCATCTTAAAAATATCGCGAAAAACAAAAACAAAAAAAAAGTCAAAAATAGATAAAATAATTAAATAAATATCGAAAAATTAAAAATTGGAAAGTAGGGTATTGAGATGGGGAAAAATGTCTGTCGGTCTGTCTGTCTGCCCCCCCCCCCCTAATAACTTTTGAATGAATAGTCCGATTAGAACAAACTTTTTTTTGTTCGAAAGATCTCGTCGAAGACACCTCATTCCCATATTTCACTTTTTGATTTGAACTATTTTTTGTTCAATTTTGAACATTTCAAAAAAACTTAACATTAGCGCCTACGGGGAAATTCAAGGCAATTCCGAACTGTGAGGCGAATTTGCTTCAAACAAACTTTGTAGGAAAAAGCGTTTGATGAAAAACATGTATATAAAATATCTTTTTGATTTGAACAATTTTCCGTTCAATTTTGAACAGTTCAACTCCCTTAACATTAGCGCCTACGGGGAAACTGAAAGTCAATGTAGATTCCGTACTTGAAGGCGGATTTTTTTCAAACAAATTTTGTTGGAAATAGCTCTTGACGCCAAACTCCAGACTCCGACTCCGAGAATTTAGGGGCACTTGACTCCGAATTCGATTCCTGTGCCCTACAGTTAATCGCACTCCGACTCCCCGACTTCGATTCTGACTTCGTAACTTTGGCAAAAAATTTATACACGGAGGAGACAAATGACTGACTCCGATTCTTAGATATTCGTCTCCGACTCCTTTATCCCAAAATGAGATTTACTCCAACTCCGACTCCGCAGCTATGGTTTTAACTGTGAAATAATTATTGTTGATATGACTGGTTTTTATTTTCACGCCAAAGTTTTAATTTAGGTATTCAGTTTTCGGCGAATAAACTCGAAATCATTTATGTTTCTACATAAAGATATGCGCAGACGATTGTTTTTTTTTTTTTTTTTTTTTTGAGAATGAAAATTATTTCTTTGTTGACATTTTATTGTTTTTCTTTATTTTGGTAAGTGCATTAATTCATTAAAAAAAATTTTTTTTTGATATGATGTATTTATTTTAATGAGCTTATTAATTTTAAAAGTAGTATGGGTATACGGAAAAGTAGGCTCGTATAGTTCTAGACGGAACTTCTTGTTTATAAACACGTGGAACTTCTTTTTTAGACCAAAGTTTTGTCGAAGTTCCTTTATATTTTGTATTAATTTACACTCATATTTCATTTCATTTTCTCTATTTATTACACCTTTTATTTATTTTATTTATTTATTTATTTATTTATTATAGTTTCTGGTTTTTTGTCTTTTCTTCTTCACATTTTCAATTTTTTTTCTTTCATAGGTTCGTTACTTTTATTCCCGTTTCATAATTGTACAGAAGATGTTACTGTTGCCAATTCGCGTACGATAAATACTTTTTAAACCGAAGTTTAAAAAATAAAAAAAGTGAAATATAAATTACCCGTAGTCATTCGAATTTGTAAAGCCACTCCTTTTTACATGGGAGAAATAGCTGATATTAATATAAAAACAGTTTCTGTCTTAACCTTCAAAACACGTGAACTCCATTCTTAATGCCAATTCTTGAAACATGGATTTTTCAATGCATTAAGAAGATCATAATTTTAACATAAATAGTAGATTTCTTGAAACGTAACACTTTAAAACATATTTTTTAAGATAGACAGAAGAATTTTTCTAAATACTAATTTTTACATTCTTGAAGTTATTTTCTACTGATAACAGGATAAACTACACTCAAACTTGTTTTTTTTTTTGCAATTTTTTTTTTTTTTTTTTTTTTTTTTGGGCGGACATTTTTTTTTTTTTTTTTGTGCGATTTTTTTTTGTGAGGTAGGGCAGACCGACCAGTGAGTGAACACCACCCAGTGAATGAACAGCGCGTCATTTTTTTTTTTAAAAAATGAGTTTCCAAAATTTTTTTCCGAATAAATTCACTACAAAAGCGTTCTTTATTGATATTCTAAACTATCTGACACTTGATTGGTTACTTTGGATACATATTTTTTTCCTGTAAAATATTTGAAATTTTTACTGCCGTGAATCGTTCATTCTCTCTTTTAAAATAATAAGGCTGGTTTCGTGCTAGCAATTATTTTGATGCATATTATTTTTATCGATAAATTTTATTTTTTAATTCTACGAAAGAAAAATTAAGTATACATATTTAGGCTATGGATTTAAATTGTTTCAGTCAATGCAGAATGCGTAGATTTTCAGGTTGAGGGTGTTCAGTCACTGGATACGAAAAATAGCGAAAACCCAGTGAATGAACAATGGCAAAATTTCTTTTGATTTGAAAAGAAATTTGAAGTTTCTTTGAGATATTTTCATTTTCGTACTTTTTTGTAATGCAGATAGTGTTATGTGCTTATTTATTTATGTATTTTATTACTTCTTTATTTTTGTTTTTGCAAACAATGCACTTTTTACTGAGTTTTATCTTTTATCTATCTATATCTCTATCTGTATATTAACCTACCTACCTACATCTATCTTTCTATATCTTTATCTCTCTTGATAGATAGACAGGTAGATAGAGAGATAGAGAAATAGAAATATATATACAAAGAGAGAGAATAGATAGGTAGATATGTATGTTTGTTTGTATATAGATAGATAGATAAAGAGATAGAGGAAGATATGGAGATAGATATATAAAAAATAAGAGGTAAATAGACATATAGGTAGATAAATATAGAGATAGAATAGGTAGGTAGATAGGTAGATAGATAGATTTATTGATAGATAAATAGATAGGTAGTGGTTAATAGATAGATAGGTATATAGAGAGACTAAAATAGAGATAGATAGCTAGGTAGAGAGACTGATATAGAGATAGATAGTAGATATATAGACAGGTAGATAGACCGATAGATATAGAGAGGTGGATAGATATAGATAGGTAGATAGATAGGTAAAAAAGCAGGTAGATAGATAGATAAGTAGATTGATTAGGATATTATGTAGATAGACAGATAGATTGATAGATAAGTGTATAGATAAGTAGATATATAGATAGATAAGTAGATAAGTAGATAGATAAGTAGGTAAATAGGTCGATAAGTGGATAGTTAGATAGATAAATAGATAAGTAGATAGATAGATAGATAAGTAGATAAATAGATAGATAAGTAGGTAAGTAGATAAATAAGTAGGTAGATAGATAGATAAGTGGACAGATAGATAGATAAGTATATAGATAGATAGATAGATTATTACATATATAGATAGATAGATAGATAAATATTACAGATAGCCAGATACAGATAAGTAGATAGATAGAAAAATAGATAGAAAGGTATATTGATAGTTGGATAGAGATATAAAAAGATAGATATAGATAGATAGATAAATAGATATAGATAGTTATATAAATAGATAGATAGATAAATAGATATAGATAGTGATATATATAGATAGATCTCAAAGAAACTTAGTTTCTTTTGAATCAAAATTTATCATGTTCATTCACTGGAACCAATTTGTGTTCATTTACTGGTTCGAGGTGTTCATTCACTGGGTCGTTGTGCCATTTTTTCTTTAAACATCTAAAAAAGTTGGAAGCGGAACCATTTAAGTTCCCGCGATTTTTTACAGATATTAACATAGATCAATTAAAATGTTTCAACTATCACGATCTGTATAGTATAGAATTTAAAATTACTAGGATTTAAAAAAAATGAAATTGTGCTTAAGTGTTCATTCACTGGTCGGTCTACCCTATATGAAAATTTCAATCAGATTAGGATATAATTGACGAAATTGTTTATAAAACGGACGGGAGAGGGAAGGCAGTTATTTATAAAGCGAACGACTGTTTTTTGCGGTCCATATCAACCGCACAAAAACAGGTTTCAGTGTATAACGTAAATAACAATTAAATATATTTTTAACAAAAGTTACTAAACCATAGTATTAAATAAGTTCCTATGTACAGCTTATACATCTTTTTAAACGCACATAAAACTTTGCTGCGTGGAAACCTCATGTTCTACGAGCTATTGCCACTAAATGTCAAAGTTTTTTACATTAAGAAATCCCTTCGTTGTTGTTGTCGTGTGCCAGCTAGGCTGGCAATTTGGGGGTGCGCTGCTTCACTTTACCAACTGCACCGTAATTTGGTGTGAAATCCGACTTATGCAGTACACACCTGCCACAAGGGCAAGTTTATAGAGTAGGCAACCATTCACACAAAGAAAGGGCAGGAGAGAGAAAGCACGTCCATGCCCGCGCCGGGATTCGAACCCCGACCTTCCTCTCGCAGTCAGACTTCTCTGACCATTACATTACGCAAAGCAGGCGGCTAATCCCTTCGTTTGTGCTAAAAATAGAAAAACCGATGTGAATGATGGCTTTTTTGGCTAATCAGCAAGAAAAAAAGCTTTGTGAGTTTACTTTCATTGATTCTTAATGCATTTAAACACTTTTCAAAACGTAATCGCATTTTCCTTTACTAAATACCTCTTTATTTAACTTGAAATAAAATAGCATTTTTTGCACATATGTATATCAGCAAGTCGCTTCGTAGATCGTCTTTTGGACTTTATACGTTTTTCCAAACGGAAATCAGCTCATAACTTAGTCCCTAATTGATTATTGCACCGAATTTGTCTGTAATTTTTTAATGATGCATTTTCACTCCGAAGATAAAAAGTTATTTTTGATTTTTATTTACAAATATGTGCGTTATAAACAGTAACGCTTTTCTCCAGTTTTTAAATGAGCAATATTCTGATGTTGTTGTTTTGTGCCAGCTAGGCTGCTGCAATTTGAGTAGCGCTGCTTCATTTTTCCAACTGTACCGTAGTTTGGTGTGAGGTCCGACTTCCATAGAACACAGATGCCATAAGGACCCAGTTATAGGGTACAGGCCACAACACATTCATATACAAAGAAATGACAAGTAATAGGAGATAGAAAGTATATCCATGCCTGAACTGAGATTCGAACCCAGAACCTCCCTAATCGCTGTCAGACTTTTCTGACATCTGGACATGGCTATCGGTTATGACATTTACATCTGGAGAATAGGCTGAAGTTATGCTTGGAATCTTCATATATATATATATATATATATATATATATATATGACATTATCATGTAGTGACTCGCGCCACAACATGACTACATGATAATTTGATAATACTTTTTGTTAATATTTGACGCGCAGGGAAATGATTTATTTTGACAGCGCTGAAGTGGATCCGATAACTTGACTGTTTTACTGGTAATACTGTCATTTTAGAAAATGAAGAAACGAAAAATGGTCAACAATACACACTATCTATAGGAGTTTAGGGTGAATCCACTGGAGTCACGGTTACAATTTCAACTATCAAAATATCACCAAACAGGCAATGGCTTCGTTCAAATGTAGAAGCAATTTTCACCCGTCATACCTTAACGGGCGATTTTCAAGGCAAATAAGAAGCCTGGAGGATAATTGAGAGTTGGGAAACCTTCATGGTACTTTCAGGCGTGTTTCTGAACTAAAACAGGAAAACTTTTTTTTTTTATTTAACATGAAACACAACATATTTCCCATGCCTTATTTTATTTAAAGCGTCGTTGTCCACACATGTTGCAAAAGATCAAGAACCAGTCGTTAGCTGATTAACATTCTCCGCTGAGAGCAAAATCCGACAAAATCCGCTCTCCACCCCCGCCTCCCAAAACCTTTCATCTTCACCATTATCTCTTTTCCTCTTCGGAAAAGTTGGGGAAGAATTTTTCTTCATCCCTCCTCTGGAGAAGCTCCTACTCCCGAATTTGTTTACCGAAACTTCTCCCGCCCTCCTTATTCCTCCCCCCTGCTTTGTCTCAGAAAAATGGCGCAAAGTTTTAATGACTGCAGTGGAAATTTCATTTTCGGTTGAGTTTTCGGCGGGAAATTGCCATTAGCGGCCCTCTGCCAGTAATAAGGATTTGTGGCGTTATGATTGTTTGCCCCCCTGATGTGTGTTATTACGCCGCTGCGTTCGAAGTAATGAATTCGGCGCCACTTGATTTCCTGCTCTAGTGCTGTTTTAATGGACGGGGATGATTTAGGAGGTTCCCTTTACACACAGGTAAGGGGGCGCAGTCAGCGGTTTGCACTCCTTCTTTTAAATAAAGAGAACAATTGCAGCTTCGACACAATATGCTGAGCAATATCCCGAATTATAAAGGGTGTCCCAAAATTAACGCAAGATTTGAATTTGCCGCCATTTTTGCAATAAATGGTTGGCAACCCTGAAAAAAGAACAATTTGACAGCTGAGAGTTTACGGTAATCAAAAATGGAGCGTTATACGATACAATAACGCGCTTTCATTATTGAACAATTGTTTCAAAAATAATGAAAGTTGAGGCTGGTCAAGCAGTTACTGTTATTGGCGCTCGGTATCGCAACACGGTAATGCACGGGTGGTTGTGGGCTTGTTCACACAGACCTTTGAATTCAAATAACCCCATAAGAAGAAATTTAAAAATGTTAAATCACACGATCTAGGGTGCCCATTCTGATGACCGAAATGAGAGAGTACGCGACTAGGAAATGCCTTATGCAGTCATTGAAATGTTTCACTCTCTCTAGCTGTATGGTACAATAACACCCCATTTTTACTAACCCTAAACTCTCAACTGTCAAATTGTTCTTTTTTCATGGCTGCCAACAATTTATGGAAAAAAATGGTGGCAAATTCAAATCTTGCGTTAATTTTGGGACACCCTTTAGATTTTAAGGTTTACTGCAATCGGGGGATCATTTACACATTCGGACCTTTTCGCTGCCTATATCTTGCAAATAGCTTAACCTTTCAGCATCAATTAACAGCTGCTTTGAGCAGTAGCTTAGCGACAAATTTTTCACTGAGAGGGTTTCCATTATTTTTATACCAACGCTGATAGATAGACCGATAGGTATTGATTGATATAAATAGATAGATAAAAATAGGTTTTTATAAATAGATGTAAACCGTCGGACATAGATAGGAGATGTAAGATAAATGGAGAGATAGAGATAAGAGATATTTGGATAGATAAATGGATAGATATAAACAGAAAGATAAATGGATATAAATGGGTAGATAAATGATAGATATAAACAAATAAAAAATGGTTTAAATAGATAGATAAATGATAGATATAAACAGACAAATAGAAAGCTTTAAATAGCTAAATAGATAGATATAAACAGAAAGTTATAAAGATTTAAACAGAAAGATATAGACAGATAAATAGATAGATATAAACAGAAAGATAAATGGATATAAACGGGTAAATAAATGATAGACATAAACAAATAAAAAAAGGTTTGAATAGATAGATAAATGATAAATAGAAAGCTTTAAATTGCTAAATAGATAGATATAAACAGAAAGTTATAAAGATTTAAACAGCTTAATAGATAGATATAAGCAGATAAATGAAAAGATTTAAACAGGTAGATTTAGACAGATAAATAAATAGATATAAACAGATAAATAGACAGATTTAAACAAGTAGATATAAACAGATAAAAATATATATATATAATCAGATAAATATAAAGATTTAAACAAATAGATAAATAGATAGATGTAAACAGATAGAAAAATAGATATATTTAACAGAAAGACAAATCAATATGAAGATAGTGGGGTATACAGGTACAGAAATTGCATTTTAATGGAAAGCAATTTTTTGATTGGTAAAAAACTGTTGCAAATTATGTTTCTTCATATGAGGGATTGTATTTCCTGTCCTTCTTTGCTACGCCACTGGTTATTTGGGAGTCTTCAACTGCTTAAGGGAATGAAATCATTTAACAAAATACCGTTTTTAATTCAACTAGAAAACACATAAGTCACTTAACGCAGAAAATACTATTTTCTCACATTAGACTTTACTAATAGAATTAGTAACACATTTGTAAAACGAGCTGATGTGTGCATCACATGACTTCCTTTTACTCCAATTTAATGTCATTTCCCCATTACTGGCATTTTTAATGTGATTCAATAGCTTACTCTCTAAATATCACCAACAGTGGCCAAATCGAAACCAGATTTTTTTTTAAAAAATCGCCAAATTTGTCGCCATGTTGGTGACAAAACTTGGCGACCAAAAGACTGGCGATATATCGCCAAGTGTCCGCCAAATTATAACACCACTTGAGTTTACATCGAAATTAACAATGATTTCCCCACAAAAAGGGGCAAAAGACCCCCTTAGAAACATCCGAATGCAACCAAAAGGGAAGGTGCACAACTAGACTCCACTAGGAGTCTACGTACCAAATTTAAACTTTCTAAGACATACCGTTTTTGAGTTATGCGAGATACATACATACATACGTACATACGGATGTCACGAGAAAAGTCGTTGTAATTAACTCGGGGAACGTCAAAATGGATATTTCGGGTGTCTGTACGTTCCTAGGCACTTATCCGCGTGTGGTCGGGTTGAAAAAAAAACTGAACATTAATTCGGGGGTGAGCAAAATGGAAATTAAGGTCGAATTTTGAGTGAAATTTTATTTGAGAACACAATACTTCCTTTTTTTTTTTTGTTAAAGAAGTAAAAAAAAAGCTCACGCACCCTGGAATTCGACCCTAAAATTCGAAATAGGTTTAAATCTGCTGGCGTTTGATATGAATAATGATACTCAAGTGAATAAGAAAGAGCAAATTCTGTTTTGCCATAGATGTGAAAAATACTTTAAATAGCTTAAACGTCATGCAAATAACATATTTTCTATACGGAAGATCTCCCAATCAATGTTCGGTATAAAAAAAAAGCACGTGATTTCACAACTTTCATCTCATGCTGCTTGGATACTTGACACGCGAGACATTCTCTGCTTGGTCTTCGCAGCATTTTTGACAAGCACGGGAGAATATGTCTGCCGTAACAAACAGTTCATTACATAACAATTTTTCCAGAAAGAAAGAAAGATAAGAACAATCATAAAAAAACAAAGCAAACCATTGAAGGAAAAACTCTAGAAAACATGAAAGAAAAAGCTTTCCTCTTCGGAGCCATCATTCTTCAAAAACAAATAACTTCCCGAAAATGGTCCCATTGCCTCCAAATTAAATAACAAAACTAAAAAGTTCGCTCCCCAGCCTTTCTCTACAGTCAAAGTTGACACCGACGGTCAAAAAATGGATGCAGGCGGTAATTGCTCGGCGCGCCAAGAAATGATTACAGAACGGGGGAAAGCAGTCATTTGTCATGTTTGTTCGACGCAAAACTATTCGGCGCCATTTTCATAGTTGGGAAGCTAGAACGTTTTTCTCTTCTGTTTAAAATTCGAAATTATCGCTCGATATTGATTTCCCAATTTCGGCCGTAAAATTACTTTTATTTGATTTGAAGTGAGACGGCGGGGTTGGTATCGATAAACACTAATGGGAGAAAACTTTTGTTCGAGAACAAAGAAGGGTACTCGATGGAACGATCGGTTCGTGGAGTTCTTCGTCGAAGGTGATTTGTTTTAAACTCATTAAATAAATTATTTTTGAATTTGTCGATAAGGTTAGGGGACATAAATCTGAGGGTAAGCACCAGAGGAAAGTCTTATGAAAAGATTGATAAAAAAAATATTGTCTAGGAGAAGGTTCAAAATATTATTGTCGATATCTAATTAAAATCTGTATCGAGATTCATTGACATCATAAAAGTCCAATTTCTGTGAAGAGTAAGAAGTTCATTGGTTATGGTTATAGGTTTTTGTTACAGCCTAACCTACCGATGTCCAATTAAAATCTGCATCGAGATTCATTGACATCTTTAAATTACAATTGGTATGAAGAGTAAGAAATTCATTGGTAATGGTTATAGGTTTTTGTTACAGTCATAACCTGTCGATGTCCAATTAAAATCTGCATCGGGAGTCATTGACATCTTTAAATTTACAAATTCTATGAAGAGTAAGAAGTTCATTAGTTATGGTCATAGGTTTTTTGTTACAGCTTAACCTGTCGATGTTCAATTAAGATCTTTATCGAGATTCATTGAGATCTTTAAATTACAATTTCTATGAAGAGTAAAATGTTCATTGGTTATGGTTATAGGTTTTCGTTACAGCCTAACCTCTCGATGTCCAATTAAAATCTGTATCGAGATTTATTGACATCATAAATTTCGAATTTCTATGAAGAGTAAGAAGTTCATAGGTTATGGTTATAGGTTTTTGTGGTATACAAACCATAGTCGATGCCCAGTTAAAATTGAGATTTAATGACATAGAATTCCAATTTCTATGAAGAGTAAGAAGTTCGTGTGTGATGCTTATAGGTTTTTACTATATGCAAACTATAGTCAATGCTCAATTATAATCGAGCTTTATTGACACAAAATTCCAATTTCTATGAAGAGTAAGAGTTCATGGGCTATGTTTATAAGTTTTGTTACATGCAAACTATAGTCGGTGTAAAATTAAAATCGAGATTTATTGACACAAAATTCCAATTTCTATGAGGAGTAACAGTTCATGGGTTATGGTTATAGGTTTTGTGATATGTAAGCTATAGTCGATGCAAAATCAAAATCGAGAGTTATTGACATCAAAAAATTTTAATGTCTATGAAGAGTAAGACGTTCATAGGTAAGGGTAGATGTTTTTGATGCATATTTTTTTATTGCCGATGCCCAGTTAAAATCTGTAACGAGATTCATTGACATCAGTCCAATTTCTACGAAGAATAAAAAGTTCATAAGTTAGGGTTATAGGTTAACTATTGTTGATGCACAACTAAAATCGGTATTGGCATTCATTACCTCCTAAAAGTTCTATTTTTAGGAAGAGTAAGAATTTCATAAGTTATGGTTACAGGTTAATAATTGTTTGTGCCCAATTCAAATCTGTATTAAGATTCATTGACGACATAGAAATATAATTTATATGCGGAGTAAGAAGTTCATAAATTAGGATTATATGTTCATATAGGCTTTATGAGTATCAGAGCCAAGAAAGTAAAATAGATAGCGAAAATCGAAACGGGGGAAGTAGAACAGTATAAATACCTGTGTCGATTGGGCTTGCTGTTCAGTAGCCAAAGCCACAGATCATTTTATTTTATCTGTTTAGTTTTGAATACCTTTAAATGATTCAGGCAATTGTTCAATGAACAATTGCAAAAGTAATGCATCTGAATATTTCCAGAACACATTGGAAACACGTTTAGAACACTTTAGTTCAGAGAAAGTGTTCCAGTTGCCTGAATTTGTACTAAAATGTGTTTCAAAAGTTCAGCAAAAGCTACTGTCAAAATAAACGGATTTGGAAAAGGATGAAAGTTCTATAAATGTTATAAAAAACTATTCTAAAAGGTTTGCTGCAAAGTGTTCTAGGAAAAGAGAATATGTGTCAGTTTCTAAAAAATATTCTCAAATCTCAAAAACGTTCCAAAAAATGTTCCAAAACTGTGCTGAACTAAATACGTTGCTCTGAGAAGCGTTTTGAAAACTGTGGCTTAACGTATCCTATAAAAGGAACACAAGTGTCCGAGTTTTAAAAAGTGTTTTAAGATTTTCAGCGTAAGCTTAATCTTTAACAGCTATCATATAGTTTCTCATATGAGTAAGGTGACCAAACGTCTCGTTTTGAACAGCACAATCATATTTTTAAGTAGCTTGTCCCGTTGGCCCGCAAATTTCTGCGAGACGCTGAAATTTCCCGCTTTTTATAATACCAAAATGAAATAATGGGAATGTTTCAACTGAAAATCGTTACATTAAATTGCTTAAACATTTTTATAACCAATAATTTGAATCTAAATAAACAAGCTTTGGCATAATTAATGAATAATTTTTATGTTTTCCCGGCCAATGCACCTTAAAAAGTGCATATTTGCCTACGAATAGAGGAGATGACATTGAAAAGAAATTAAGTGACAAAAAATAAAATTTTGCAAGTGAAGGAATATTTAGCAGTTAATTTAATTTAATTCCTCCAGATTGTTTTTTTCCTTCCGCCTGTATTTTTTAATAATCATTTAACACCTTTTCAATATCAACTGATAAATAGTTTGTGGAACTGCAAAAAGCATCATTGCAAATCGCAGTTTATAGAGCAATTGACATTATTAAGGAGTTAAGTGGTAAAGGCAAAATTTTTTAAAGGAGAAGGAAAAAAATATTAGAAGTGATACTCTGTTGAATCGTTTTGTTTTGAAAACAATTTATTTACAAGCCACAAACGCTTAATTCATATAGCTTTAGCTCCGATGCACATAACAGTTCTTTAAACAATGATCACAGTCATAAGTAAATTGCATTAAATCTTGCCAAAAATCTCCTTTTTATTTGAAACTAGTGGTACCCGCGCGGCTTTGCCCCTAATAGAAAATTTAAAAGGTCTTTTGGTTCGCCTGTATATTTACAAATAATGTATGATGAATTTTCTCGCCAATTAGCTTGTGCCCATGTTACGGTTCCACGTTATGATAATTTCGTAATTTACTCGTCCATCTTTGTTAGTTTTTGTTCTTAAAAATTGGAATAAAAAAAGAACCACATCGAATTTTCGAAAAATCGCTTCGAGGTGCACACCCCATGCTACGAACTAACTTTGTGCCAAATCTCATGAAAATCGGGGGAGAACGGTCTAGACGCTATGCGCGTCACAGACATCCAGACATCCTCCTGACATCCAGACAGAGAGACTTTCAGCTTTATTATTAGTGAAGATCAGTACCAAATATAGTAAAAGAAATTTATGCAAAAAATAAAATATCATTTCTCCTATTTCTTAAATGTTCAACAACTAACACAATTTATAAAAAAAAATAAAAAATATGACCCTCCTTTTTTCATGCACATGCAGCAACCAAAATTTACTACCTGTCCCGTTTTGAAGAAATAAAATAAATGATCACCTTACTATTCACGATTTAATGTAAGACGATGATATTCTGCACCGATCTAATTAAAAAGACTCAAGTAACGTTGAATTACTTTTAATTCTTTTGAACGTTTACTTAACTCTGTAAAGTTGAGCAATTCACCGTCTACAGAGTCCCTCGAAGGAAAGAAAGACTTTCCCTGTTAAATAGTTGCTCGAATATGGCAACTTTGTATCACTGAAGCCAAACACAAACTCTCGAGTTCGCGAAAGCCATTCTGCTCCGAAATTTAATTCCAGACAATAGCAATAATGACCCCGAAAGAATACCCCTGAAAAAACAGCAGAGAAAGCAAAACTTTCCCCTGTGAAATATCCCTCGATGCCTTTAAGGCAACGGGAACTAGGCGTCACCTGGTGTTACTTCCACACACCACCCGATTACTGTATGCATGAACTGCGCGAGGCCCACTAATGACAACGCTCTGAAAAAGTCTCATTTGGGAGTTATTTTAGCAGAAAATTAGATTTCATTTAAAGGGATTCCTTGCGAAGCTAGAGTGTTATTTTTGGTTTTTATTGCTGCCGTTTTTTAAATTCTTTTTCCGGCAGAAAATTCAATTTTTACGACGATGAGTTATTTATCAGTATACGATGGAGAGCGATGAATATTTAAAACTAAAATATGAATATTTCATGTGGCTTTAATTGTAAAATGCTGAGAGGGGGGTTGGGTACAAATTGATGTCTCAGACGCATCTTATGTTCTATTAAATTTTAAACTCGTTCTTACGTTCATCGTTTAGAGTTATATTTTGAATGCAATAGGGCCGTTTTCCAAACTTTTACAAGTATTTTTTTTTTTCTGAAAGAGCATGCTTAAAAAACATTGACTTAACAATATTAACACGCTTTTATTAGCTTCACCTGTATGTATGTATGTATGTATGTGATGTATCTTGTAACGGAACCTTGCAGCTCAAATTTCGCCCACTTCCTGCGATCGGATTCTTTTGAAATTTGGCACGCGACATCAGACCCGATGACAATGCAATATTCTATAATCAAATTAATTAATTAACTCTTTTAATTGTGAGTTTCCTCCAATTTTAATCAATACTTTGGCATAAATCCAACAATGTGAAAAAGGAAAAATTTAAAAAAAATACATTAAAAAATGATTGCAAAAAATTATTTAAAAATATGTATAAAAAATTTTTCTGCATCAGATAAAATTTGTTCCAATGTTCCAAGGGTAATTAGAACATGAAATATAATTGTTTTAAACTAATTTCATAATAAAATTTAGGTGAGCCTTCCTAATATTAAGTCTCTTTAACATTAGGAATAAAGTTTCGGGTATTATTTTAAGTGCAACGGTTACTTCGCAACTTTTTGAAATTCTTATCACAACCAGTTTCATGATAAACATATTAAAAGAAAATAATAATAATTAATTTAAATTTTGACATTTTGAATTCAAATTATGTTTTTCGCAATCACGAGTGTGTGTATGTAGGCGTGTGTGTGTTTGTGTGTGTGGGGGGGGGGTATGTGTGTTTGTATGTAGGGGTATGTGTATGTGTGTGTAGTCATATGTGTTTGTGTCTGTGAGCAGGTCATGAATGTGTGGGGTAGTTGTGTGTATATGTGTGTGTGTCTTTATGTATGTGTGTGTAGGTCTATGTGTGTGTATGTGTTTGTATGTGTGCGTGTGTGTATGTTTGTGTGTGTGCGTGTGTGTATGTGTTTGTGTGTGTACGTGTGTGTATGTTTGTGTGTGTGCGTGTTTGTGTGTGTGTGTTTGTGTATGTGCGCATAGGTGTATGTGTGTATGTGTTTGTGTGTGTGCGTTTGTGTGTGGTGTGCGGTTTGTGTGTGTGTAGTTGTGTATGTATGCGCGTGTGTGTAGGATATGGATGCAACCTGAAGACGGCTTTCGCTATAGGAGCAGCATCGTGAGCAGCCCGTTGACGGTGGTGCTGCAGAGGGTGCTGGCGGGAAAATAAAATGATAGCACATCAAAACAGGCAATTGAGAACAATAAGCAAGCGTGATTGCTCAAAAAAAAAAAAAAAGGCAAACACTTGGCAAGAAAAAAATGAAGTCATGAATTCGATTTTCGGAACAGCATTTTATGAAGAAAATGAAGAAGTTTTCGGTAAGAAAAAGAGAGAGAGAGACAGAACTAGCACCTTGACTGCAAGGTGCAAAAAAATCCCTTTTAAGTTGATGACACATAGGGGAAGGTGGCCTAAAGCGGGTAGGCCTTCGTATAACCGCCCCCCTCATGGTGTGTAAGCGGTGATGCTTAAGTATGTCATGTTTAAATGAACACCCCCGAGTTTAAATCAGTCCCAGCGAAGCAGCAGTGAAGCGGCATGGCGCAACCAGGCTAAAAATTAAAAAAATTAATTTGAATTTTGACATCTTGAATTCAAATTATTTTTTTCGCAATCACGAGTGCATGTATGTAGGCGTTTGTTTGTGTGTGTGGGGTATGTGTGTTTGTGTGTAGGGGGGTATGTGTATGTGTGTGTAGGCATGTGTGTTTGCGTCTGTGTGCTGGCGTAAATGTGTGGGTAGTTGTGTGAATGAATGTGTGTGTGGGGGGGGAGGTATGTGTATGTGTGTAGGCATATGTGTTTGTGTCTGTGTGCAGGCATGAAGTGTGGGTAATTGTGTGCATGTGTGTGTATGTGTAGGTGTCTGTATGTATGCGTGTGTGTATGTGTGTATGCGTTTATGTGTGTATGCGTGTATGTGTTTGTGTATGTGTGTGTAGGTGTATGTGTGTGTGTGTGTAGTTGTGTGTGTATGCGCGTGTGTGTAGGACACGGATGCAACCTGGAGACGGCTTTCGCTAGAGGAGCGGCATCGTGAGGCCGGTCGACGGTGATGGTGCGGAGGGTGGTGGTGGGAAAATAAAATGACAGCACGCCAAAAACAGTCAAATGAAAGCAATAAGCAATCGGGATTGCTCAAAAAAATAATTACACATTTCTAAAAAAAAATGAAGTTTTGTACCTTGTGATTAGTCGAAGACTAGCTTATTTTTTCGATTGTCAATAATATTGCGTTATTTTGAAACCATCCAACTACAAACTACGATAATCACTTCCTTTGTTTCTTTTTTAAATATGAGGTTACAATTATTGAAATAAAAAACGTGCTTTCGGGCCTAGGGGGTCGGGCAAAGCGTGTATACGATTTAGTCATATATTTATTTATGATTTCTTGACTCGTGTGCTGCTTAGATTTTGTATTTCAATAGGATACGTTTTTTTTTTTAAAGTTTTTTTTTAGAATGGCAATTAATTAGTCTATTAAATTAATCAGTTATTTCTTTATGTTTTATAAACAAATGTGCTGACTTTAAATGGATAAGTACAACTGCTTTAGGGTCATTCCATGTCAAGTGATCCAAAATTTGGGAAATTTTTTCCCTCACCCTTTTGTATTTCTTTGAAATTTGGCTCATCGATTGTACCCTTTGAAATTATCAAAAGTCCAAATTTTTAGATTTTTATCTCTATTATTTTTTTATTTATGACAGTTTGATTTTTCGAAAAACCCGCTTTTTTTCAGGGATGCTTGAACTAAAATGGACGATAACTCAGCACCAAATATAGATAGAAAGATTTGGTAAAAAGCATTTTAAAGTACATTAGTTGCTGTTTGATGGCATATGCAACATGACTATTTTCAAAAACATTTTAATTTTTAAAAAAATGAAATTTAAATTTTAAATTTAAATTTCTCAAAAAAGGTATAATGAATTTTTTTTTAAAAATTCTCAAAAATTTTTGTGTATTTTTTTTTGTGCAAAGTTTCAAGTTGGGATCTCAATGAGATCATATTTTCATGAATTTTTAAATAAATTTGACTTATGAAATAATGACATTTTTCAGATTCTAACTAGTTAAATATGGGGTTCTTTTACTGGGGATGATCTAGTAAGTAGTAATTGATCATGACTATGCTTGAAATGAACTGACATGACTTTGTAGATTAGTACCCCCCCCCCCCCCTCCGCCACAACAACCACTTTTATTTAATTTATTTTTTTTTCAAAACTATTTTCAAAATGTAAAAAATAAATAAATAAATAAAAAACCAAAATGAATAGTAAACTTATTAAAAATTGGTAAATATTCTTCTTTAAAGTAAGAAAAAGACACCCCCCCCCCCCCCTAAGCCACCACTTTTATTATTTTTTTCCAAAACTATTTTCGAAATGTAAAAAATAAATAAATGAATAAAATAAAACAAAATGAATAGAAAACATAGTACATAACCCCCCCCCCCCACTCACACACTCACTCACACATACGATTAACACTATACTAATATCACGCTTCACCTGATGCTTTTTTTTTTCAGACCAAGTGTTTCTTTTTCAATCCGAACTTCACAAAGTGTACTTGATTATTTCACTATCTGATAAGGAAAGTTATGATTCATTTCGTCCCTTACCCCTGCACCAACTTTCCATTTTGGATGGAGGAAAGAAATAGTTTGCCCCAAGATCACAGCAAAATAGGAGTGTTTCCCCCGTGTTGTTTCATTCTTTTTACACTAAACTAAAAATAAATCTAAGTATCAGGTCATATGTCTGTCCGCATAAAACTAACTGTCTTTCTACAACATTTGGAGTGCAGCTGTTTTTTCTTTTCTTTAATGCTAGTTTTCTTTTAATTTCACTTGTAAACGAGAGCAATGCAGCGAGATCTATTTATACATATATTAAAAGCAGTTATAGATCAAACAAATTTTGCTAATTTGAGCATAACCTTCCATGTTGTTATGTTTCATTCCAGATTGTCCCCCCCTCCCCCTACCGTCCCACTTTCCGAAAGAAAAAAAAGCTGCAAATGAGTGGTTCGCTTCAGTTTTTCTGACTTTTAGTTTTTATGACCCCCCCCCCCCATTTATAAGCTTTAGTCACTACTGATGCTTAGCAGCGTGCGTCCCAGTTTATTATGGTTATAACTCTTACGTGCCGGCTTTTTTTTTTTAAATACATTTTTGAAAAAAAAAAAGATAAAAAGTGGTTGTGTGGTGGAGGGGGGGGGGGGGGGTACTAATCTACAAAGTCATGTCAGTTCATTTCAAGCATAGTCATGATCAATTACTACTTACTAGATCATCCCCAGTAAAAGAACCCCATATTTAACTAGTTAGAATCTGAAAAATGTCATTATTTCATAAGTCAAATTTATTTAAAAATTCATAAAAATATGATCTCATTGAGATTCCAACTTGAAACTTTGCACAAATGAAGATAAAATACACACAAATTTTTGAGAATTTTTTAAAAAAAATTCATTATATCTTTTCTGAGAAATATAAATTTAAAATTTAAATTTTATTTTTTAAAAATTTAAATTTTTTGAAATTAGTCATGTTGCATATCCCATTAAACAGCAACTAATTTACTTTAAAATGCTTTTTACAAAATCTTTCTATCTATATTTGGTGCTGAGTTATCGTCCATTTTATGTTCAAGCATCCATGAAAAAAAGCTGGTTTTTCGAAAAATCAAAGTGTCATAAATAAAAAAATAATAGAGATAAAAATCTAAAAATTTGGACTTTTGATTACCTCAAAGGGTACAATCGATGAGATAAATTTCAAAGAAATACAAAAAGGTGAGGGAAAAAACTTTGGATCACTTGATATGGAATGACCCTTTATATATTTTTTTATAGTGGCAATTAGCTATTCAACTATTTTAATCATTAATAACTTCATATTTGATTGGCAAATGCACCAAACCACAATTAGTTAAGCTTACCCGCTTTGGGCTGCCTGGTCGGAGGGCAAAGCGGGTTTTTCAGGTGTTTGTAAAGTTAATAATAAATGATTATTGGGTTTTAAATAATACAAAAATCACTTTTTATTTTGAAGTTCAAGAACCCTGCTAGGAAATAAAACTGAAATTGTTGCGATAAAAATTCAAAAACCACAATTTTCGAGCGTTCTTCGAAAACCTGTCCGCCTTGGGCCACCCCCCCCCCCTATTGCTCTGATGCGAAAAGCCAGCTATCTTCAACTATGGTGCTTAGTTTTAATTTAAAAGCAGGCAAGTATTAGAAAACGTAATAAAAGGTAAGTTTTTTTTAAAAGGAGTCATGGGTGCCCAAAAGGGGGGGGGGGCAGAAAAGGGCTTGAGTCCATCTCTGGGCAGAAGTACTGCTGCTTAAAAAACAAATTTTAATTTTAAATAACAAAAAATTTCTGCATAAATAATTAAAACTGTCTTAACTTTTTAACATTTTTTACAGAACTTTAAATATTTTAAAATTTTAAATTGAAAAGAATTTTCTCAGAATTGCAATTGTATTTTAGATAATACTAGCTGCGTTGCCCGTCTTTGCCCGGTCAACCTTGAAAATAAAAATTGTGTCAAATGACGTATATTCCACAATCAAACGTAAAAAATAAATAAAAAACACATCATGATTTCCCTTTCAAACAATGACAGATATTAAAATACTCTTAAGAAATTAAATCGAGAAAGATGGATTTAAAATGCGTAACCATGGAAACACAAAATAAAATAATTTTAAGGAATTAAAATGCGAAAGAAAATGGTTCACAATTTGAATGGAATCGAGATTTCTTCAACTTGATTTAAAAAGGCTTGTAACTTTTTTTCCTTTCGAGATAAAAGCTTATTTTTTCGACCAGAGGTCGAATTAGATCTGGAGTAAAAAAGGTCGCTTTTTCCAATGGCGTCAAAAAGAAAGCTGTGGCACAATTTCTTCACTTTTTATTGATTTGTTTAATGAAGAAAGTATTGCCTAAATGTCAGCTAAGTCTAAAAAAATTCCAGCGAAAAACGCAAATAACTCCCGCCGTAATAAAGTTAGAGCATTGAAACAAATTGCGTAGAACGCGGAAAATTCTACCCTTTCTAACGATATGTAATATTAATATGTGCAAAATTTTTCACCCCCATATTTGAGAATTTATGTGAAAATTGGACGTAAATTGGAATAAAAAAAGAACTATTCATCGAATTTTATTCGAACTAGTCTGTAAACCTTTTCAGGACTTAAAGGAACAAACTGTGAAAATTTCAGCTCAATCGGCCGGGTAGTTCTTGAGTTTTGCGAGTTCAAACACACAGACGCTTTTTGGGGACTTCATTTTATACTATGTAGAGAACCGTTGTTAAAATTAAAATTTTAGTAAAAATCCTTTAAAAGAATTCTGTCTTGGACGGTAACTTACTGCTTAATCTCTTAAAAGGGTTACGTTCGCCTAAATTTCAAAACTGAAAATCTTCAACAATCTAACTTGCCCTTTTATGATTTGTGAACAGAATAAAGTAAAAAAAAATTTTTTTTTAATTAAGGCTTTAAAACAAATACATTTTCCAAGCCCCCCCCCCCCGCCCATCCCCTCTTAAGTTAAACACATGGAGCCCACGAAAGGAGCTATTTGTGATGTTACTTTTTAATAAAGTTGAATAGTATTATACACACACATGACCATGTAGAGACAAATTATAATTATTAAAGGAAAAAAAAAACGGTGTGTAGAAATGTATCCACAACAGATCAGTACGACAGAAAATAAATTGTTTCTGAAAAATTTAAGATTTTGCAAACAAAGATTACAGCCGTGTTCTAGTAGTCAAGCATTGTTTTTAGCTTTTTGAAACATTCTGTTTCTTTTCTTTCTATGCTCTATAACGAATTATTACGGGCATTTAAAACTTGTAATTTTCATATATCCATCTTTTAAGATTTTCTACTCATATTAAATATCACACAAAAGTCACAAATGACTCATGTTTTATAAATTGTACCGTACTTCATTAAGCGATTACGAAAGATTAGATATGTACACATATACAGCACTGATTAGATATTATACACACCTAACTAGTAAGAAATGGGCTCAGATTTTAACATTAAATTAATAAAATTGTTGAAGTAAAAAAGGGAGGTTTTTTAATTTTAAGCAGAAAAAATGAAAATGAAAAATTATTTCATTTTAATATATCCTGCTTGATTAAGAAATGGGATCTTATATCCATGGATCTTGTCTATGTCAATCTTTTTGGTTAGGGATCTTTTGTTCGTGTTTTTTTCTTTTTTTCGGACCTTACGTCTTCGTATACTAGATCATGTGACCCGATGTGACCAATGAATGAGCTGGGTCAATCACGATACAAAGAAACCAAAAAGCAATCTTTACTACTTAACGAATGCCTGCTGCTTTGTTGCCATTTATTTTTTTAAGTCATCCAAAACCATTCCTTTGTTGTTGTAGTACTTAGCACATTTAGATTTATATTTATTAGCTTAATAAATAGCTCATAATTTTTTATTGCTTTTCATATAAAATACATCACATGACATGTAATCATGCATCATGTAAAATACATTATGTAAAAGAATGACTTTTACATAATAGGGCAACATCTGGACAAGCGACACATTTGCCTTTCAATGTGTAAACAAGCACAATTGTATCAAGTTTTCGATCTGCAATTACAATCCACTCAATTTGCAGAAAATCCCCTTACATTTTAATTTGATTTTTTTTTTCGAAACAGCTTACTTCAGCACATCGGAATAAGTCTCTTTAAAATAAGAACTCAAAATGCGATTCTCTTCTAAGAAAACGAACTTGAGACGGGGGAGGAGGGGGGGGGGGGAGGACTAGAAAGTGTGAAATTCTGCCACGCTCCACCAGTTTTGCTCCTTTGGCAGTGAAAAACACTTCTATCTTGCTTACATGCTTACGGGGCTGTAGAAGTTCGAGATCCTATTAGTAGTTCTTAGTTAGGCAGATTAGTACAATTACTTACAAGGCGACGAATTGAAGTTTAATAGCTTTTTTTTTTTTTTTTTTGGGTGTCCTTCAACGGTATATTTAATTGTGTGGCGGTTTTAATTCGGAGGAATCGAGTTTTTATTCTTTGCTTTATTGTTATGCGTAGCTCCTTAACCGCGCGGTTGCGTTCGAATGAGAAGAAGAAAAACATTTTGTTAAGTAGTTTTCGAATCTTCTTAAGGGATACAAGCGATTTTTTGCGTTAATTTCGTTTCAGCCGTTCGGAATTGGAATAAAATTGCCGAAGAAGGGAATGGAGAAAAAGTAAGATTAAGTTAAGATAAGACGATTT
Organism: Uloborus diversus; assembly: GCF_026930045.1. Lineage (NCBI taxonomy): Eukaryota > Metazoa > Arthropoda > Arachnida > Araneae > Uloboridae > Uloborus > Uloborus diversus. The sequence goes on along the minus strand of NC_072732.1, from coordinate 16,948,057 downwards.
TTGATGAGTAAAGCAAATGATTACTTTCGTTTTTGTTCTTAAATTCGACTGCTTATCTCTGCAGTTTTTCTTTCTTGCATTCTGTTTTGAGGTTATTGGTCATATGATTTGTTCTTTTAGCTGGGGGGAGGGGGGAGGACGATTCAAACGTTAATGCTTATAAAATAAAACTGTCTGATATTTTAATACGCTTATTCGTTTTCATGCAAATGCTTTAGCTGCACTGTAAAAACGATTCAGAAACGTTCCTGGAAAATAATAGGCAGCTGATGTGCCCAATTTCTTCCAGTAACATGTCTTGGGAAAACCTGGAACGTTTTCTGCTAAAAGTCAGCACTTTTCTGAAGAAATGCGAAATCTCCTCTGTTAAAGCCAGTCATGTCTCTAGAACCTTCTAGAAAAATTATGTAGGTTCAGTGTAATTGATTAGAAACTTCTTAATTTATCAAGAATGCTCCATAAAAATCAGAGCGACCACAGCCGAAGCTATGCAAGGAGGAACCAAGCAAATATCTTGTCTACAATACCTGCCTTGCAAAGCTGTAGCTGTAGCTATCCACTGACTTTTTCGCTCTCATTGGGAGCGTAGTCAAGCTGGACAGGCTGTAGGCAACCTTAGGCCGATACACTTAATAAACACGTTCATTGAATCTATAAACTGGTTGCCAAAAATACTTTCCACAACAGTTAAAAGTCTGCACGCGTGCAACTTGTAGCGATTCAGGAAACTGTTTTGTGAAGATACTTGTTTTTACGGGGAAATAGGTGAAAACGTGTGAAATCCCTAGACATTCACCAGAAATATTCCGTCTTTCGCCGATGGAATGTTGATATGGTGTGGGATTGTTGATATTCACCAATGTTGACACAGAAATTGAAATTGTGGTGTCACAGAGTAGATCTTTACCAGATTTGGATGGAAGTACCAGTGGAGGAACAGCTCGTATTCTTTCTTTCCTTTTGTAAGCACAGTTATTATACGTGGCCTGAATGTCACGGAAAAAATCTGAAGCCTGCTTCTGCTTATTTCTCAGCAACTAGACCGCTTAGAGACTTCGGAATTTCACTAAATGATTTGCTTAATCTTAAGGTACAACTTAACGCTGAAAAATTCAATTCTAAAGTAAAATTATTTTTTTGGTAAGGATGCCAGCAAATTTCATGGAATTTCCCCATTAAATGTTTAAATACAAAATATATTGTTACAAATTTTGTAGCCTTATAACAGTAATATTAATAGTAATCATAATAAAAATTTTGAATGATGTCTTCTCTGGAGCAAGCATGAAATGTTTTCCCTATCATTGCTCTCATCTATGCCAATAATCGATAACGGGGCTATTAGGATCTTTATCACGTTAACTTGTATGTTTTGAAACATAAATTAGTTTCGGAAACCTTTAATATTTAAATGGTTTTAATTAAATTAGCAAACAAATAAATCCTAGAGAGGAACAAGGAGTAATTTTTAGTGCCAACTGCTTAAAGTTTTAGACACGTATATAGGTTTTTTCCCCTTCAGTACAGAGCATTTATTTGAAGAAATAAAGTAAAGTTTCATGATGGTAACATTATTCTATTTCTTAAATACATTCACACTAAAAAGAGTAAAATAACAGAATTAAAAAAAAAATACTAAGCACATCTCATAATGCACTCAAAAGGACAAAATAACTTTTCTGGGTCAGAAAGGACATTTTAAGTATTCCTGTACTTTTCAAATGTTCCAAGAAAATGACACCACAAACGAAGAAAATTGCGGTTCTAGTCATTTCAAACCAAACTTTCCCAGTAAGAAAAATATGCATGTTTCAACACTCTAAGTTATTATTGAAAGCTACATAATGATAAGAAATTATCTTCATGACTTCAGCCGGTCGCACTTTTTTTCGTTTGTGATGTACTTTTCTTACAATTTTTTAAAACTACAGGAATATTTAAATTGTCCGTTCTGACCCAGGAAAGTTATTTTGTCCTTTTGAATGCCTTATGTAAAGTACTTAGCATTTTTTTTTTAATTCTGTTATTAAAGGGTCATTCCATGTTAAGAGATCCAACATGTCAAGTGATTTTTTTCTCTCACCTTTTCGTATTTCTTTGAAATTTGGCTCATCGATTTTACCTATCGAGGTAATTAAAAGTATAAATTTTTAGATTTTTTATCTCTTTCATTTTTTTTGCTTATGAGACTTTGATTTTTAGAAAACCACTTTTTTTCATGGATGCTTGAACATAAAATGGATGATAACTGATCACCAAATATGGATAAAAAGATTTTGTAAAAAAGCATTTTAAAGTACATTAGTTGCTGTTTAATATGATATGCAACATGACTAATTTCATAAAAATTTTCATTTAAAAAATGAACTTTGAATTCAAAACTTAAATTTCTCAGAAAACGCATAATGAATTTCGTTTAAAAATTCTCAAAAATTTGTGTATTTTATCTTTGTTGGTGCAAAATTTCTAGTTGGGATCTCAATGGGATCACAATTTTATGAATTTTTAATATTTTACTTAAGAAATAATAATATTTTTCAGATTCTAATTAGTTAAATATGGGGTTCTCTTACTAGTAATGGTCTAGTGGTAGTAAACATGGCTATGCTTGAAATAAGCTGACATGATCTTGTAGATTGGAACCTCTCCCCCCACGTAACACCACATTTATTTATTTATTTATTTTCCAAAACTGTTTTCAAAATGTAAAAAAAATATAAATAAATAATTTAAAAAAAAGGAACGGCGAACTTATTAAAAGTTGATAAATGATCTTCTTTGAAGAAAGACGAAGTTCATCCCACCCCCCTCAAAAAAAAAAAAAAAAAAAAAAAAAAAAAAAAAAACTATACTAGTATCATGCCTAACCTGGGGATTGAATTGAGGATTATTTTGACCCCATATGTTTTTTTTTTTTTTTTTTTTTTTCAGGCCGAGTGTTTCTTTTTCGTTCCTAACATTACAAAATGTACTTAATTAATTCCCTATCTGATAAGGAAAGTTATGATTCATTTGATCCCCTACCTCTGCGCCAACCTTCAATTTTGGAGGGAGGAAAGAAATTGTTTGCCCCAAGATCATAGCTTCCCCGGTGTTGTTTCAATGTTTTTCTATTATTTTCACACGAAACTAAAAATAAATCAAAGTATCAGATCATATGTCTGTCCACATAACTGTCTTTCTACAACAACTGGAGTGCAGCTGTCCCCCCCCCTTTTCTTTATTGCTTGTTTTCTTTTTAATTTCTGTTGTAAAGGAGAGAAATGCAACGAGATCTATTTAACAATTAAAAGCAGTTATAGATGAAACAAATTTTGCTTTTTTGAGCATAACCTTCCATGCTGTTAAGCTTCATTCCAGATTGCCCCTTCCCTCCCCCTCAGCCAACCGTCCCACTTTTCGAAAAAGAAAAAGCTGCAAATGAGTGTGGTTCTATTTGTCCTGACTTTCCCTGAGTTTAAAAGTTTTCTTGACTTTAATTTTTACGAATCCCCCCCCCCATTTATTAGCCTTTTTAGCTTTTATCATAGTCACTACTGATGTTTGGCAGCGTCTCAGTTTGTTTTTAATGATAATTATTACTCTTACGCACAAGCTTTTTTTTTTTTAATTTTGAATACAGTTTTGAAAAAAAAAAATGTAAAGTGGTGGTGGTGGTGTGTTGAGGGAGGGGGGGGATTGCCAATTTACAAATTCATGTCAGCTCATTTCAAGCATGGTCATGATTAATTACTGCTTACTAGACCATCACCAGTAAGATAACCCCATATTGCTAAATAGAATCTGAAAAATATTATTTCTTAAGTCAAATTTTAATCAAAAATTCAAAAAAATATGATCCCATATGGATTCTAACTTCAAATTCTGCACAAAAAAAGATTAAATACACACAAAATTTTGAGGTAAAAAAAAAATCATTATGCGTTTTCTGAGAAATTTAAATTTCTTTCTTTAAAAATGAAAAATTTATGAAATTAGTCATGGTGCATATCATATTAAGAAGCAACTAATGTACTTTAAAATGCTTTTTATCAAATATTTCTATCTATATTTGGTGCTGAGTTTATTGTCCATTTTATGTTCAAGCATAAATGAAAAAAAAGAGGGTTTTTCTAAAAATCAAAGTCTTATAGGTAAAATAATAAAAGAGATAAAAATCTAAAAATTTGGATTTTTGATTACCTTGAAGGGTACAATTGATGAGCCAAATTTCAAAGAAATACAGAAAGGTGAGGGAAAAAACTTTGGATCACCTCTGACATGGAATGACCCTAAATGAAGATTCAAAAATTTTTTCTAAGTGGAATTGGCATCAGTAATTTTACTTCCACAAATTTCCAAAAAGAAAACAACTAGAAATTGCTGCTTTAGTCCACTGGTCGGGGGTGTTCACTTACTGGGATAGTGCATTTTTTCCAGTATCAACTTCTGACGCAGAAAAGTAAAACTTATTCCATTTAAAAACTAAATAAATAAATGCATATTTCAATGAAAGTGGTTTTTATTGTCATATGACAAAAGAACACAAGTAAACTTTTTCTTTTTTTTTTTTTTTTTAAACATAATAATGGCAGATTTTTAACTTAGCTTATTCAGACACTAGACTTATTACTGCACTTATTCAGACTAGAAGCCTTTAACACAATTTTCTCTTTAAGTCGTCACCAAGATATCACAAATAAATGAACAGAGCATACTTAAACTCTGAACAAAAAACTTTTTAACTACGTACAACTCTCAGTATAAAAACTCACTTTCCTTACGCTGCTGTGTCAAAAACAAACTAAGATTACTTATACTCCGAAATTTATGCGTCTTTTTGTTTTAATAAAGGAATTCTTGTTCGTTTCAAAACTCGTGTATACAACATGCTTTGCACTTTTTGTGTTTCATAATGTTGTTTTCTCACATTTATAATCTTCATAAAGGAAAAAAACTTAGTGTTTTAAAAATAGTTATTTAATAAAGCGTCATTAATAAAAACTGCGTACTAGTATTTTCAGTAAGTGTGTAAGTGTGTACACTGTTTTAAATTTAAACCAAGTTAATTACTGGTGGTTCAAGTGATTTGTAAAGCATTGGTGATGACTTATAGTGAAAATTGTGTTAGAGGTCTCTTGTCTTAACAGGTATGGCAAGAGTTATCACTAGTTTAACTTTTATATGTTAAAAAAAAATAGTAAAATAAATCATGTTTTTTGAAACTACAACTTTTTAGGAATGTAGAATACGTTTCTTGAAAATAGAAACAGCACAGTACTGTTGTTTTCTATCAGAGATAGATACATTTTTCAGCAATTCTTGCAAATAACAATGAGCTTTCAAATTAAATAAATATTTGAATTGTTTTTGTTTATTTCCATTCGAGTTTTTTTATTTAAGATATTGTATCATTTGAGTAAAAAATGTGATCAAAAAACAGTTTCAATTTCTTTCTATGTTGCCTCAATTTTAGGAATTTTTATGTTCCACTACTTTCTTTTACACTAAGTTTGAATCTTGTGTTTTGAAAATGAGTAGAATGTTGCAGTGGAATGCATTCAGATTAAAAATTGATTTCTCAAATCAAATTTATCGTTCCTTCAAAACTACACTTGCTACGCACTTCAGATTTCTCGAAATATTGCCATAAAATTGGTTTTGTCAAAAGTTTTCACAGGTATAATTTGCTCTATACAGATATTTGTTTTAAACTAACCTTAAATTATTTTTTTCAAAGTGTAAAAAAGTAAAATTTCATTTATGTATTAGGTCCACTGAAAAGGTTTTCCTTATACAGTCGGACCTCGATATAAGGTCACTCCTCGAGACTTCACGAAACTGACCTTATAAGCGGGTTGACCTTATAACCGATTCATATATATTCATTGATAACTAAACATTTAATTCATTAAATCACTTCAAAATTTAATACGCTCAAAACTATCAGTTTATTAGGTTATCATAGTTAAATTGATTTGAACCAATTTAAATTTTTGGAATCAATAAGAAATTTTGAAATTATTTTTTTAAACTTTCATTTAGAGTAAAGCTGCATTTGAAATGTCCCCAAGCAAACAACTGATGTGCAACTTACCTTACTCAAAATTGTCATTGATACGGGACTAATGTGTTTTTTCTTTAATTTAAACAAAATGGTTTCTAATTATTTTCTAAAAAATTCTTCAGCTTCTCATGACTGGTAAAAGAGTGCAATATGTACACGCTGAGTGCCCGCATTACTGCTTCATATTTTATTATCACTGTCGTAATGCTCACTTGCTACTGCATTCTGTGCACTACCTCCTACGTTAATAGGAAAAACGACTTTTCACTTTTTAAGGATCGTATATCACGGTGAATTCTGAGAGTGAATCTGTTAGGCATTGAAATCATTCAAAGAAATATGACAAAAGTTCCCTTATATGTGATTAATATATTATAACCTGACTATATATCCGATAATACATGACATAGAATTCCTATTCAGTGAGCCGGGACTTTAGAAAAGTGACCTTATACGCGGGGTGACCTTATAAGCGGGTGACCCTATATCGAGGTCTGACTGTACTATGAATAGAAAGAAAGTGATTTTTTTTCGATACATTTAACAACAATGCACTCCTCTGCGATATAATTTCAATTGCGATACAAATTCAAGCTGAATTCTTGCCCACTAAGACATAATTAGACGAAATGCTACACCGATCTGTTACATTCATGCTGTGGCCAGGATTTCAGCAAGAGCTTATAATGTAACAGGCTTGTCCTCTACCCCCTACGCCACATGGTGGTTAAATGTTGTTCGTATATTTTCGATACGAGTTGTTATAGAGCTGACATTATAATTAAGTAATCTTTTAGTCCAATTTACCATTTGCTGTTACCGATAATTTTTGTTTCATTAATGTCGTTAATTCGTTTGAAGAGTGTGAAAGCAAAAATGACAGTAACTTTGTTTCACAGTGAATAAATTTAATATGAAAATTAATTGTGTTGTCTTACCTAAAAAGAAAACCGTGCTTTTGATCATTTGTACCTATTTATGATTTACTGAATTGTTTGCCGACAAAGTCTCAAACCTTTCGAATCGTTAACGACTCTATATCAAACAAAACCCATCGGCATTAAGCTAACGACGCCATTTTCGAAGATCATCCGAAAAATACGCCATTTGCACTGGAAATGGCAGCCAGATGCCAGGTCACGGTTACAGCCATATCAAGCCAGCATAATTAACCCTAATATTCATCCTTAAATTCGCGTCTTGCATTTAAGCACTGGCGTTAATGTTATAGCGGGCGTTTAGTTTAACATATTGCGGATCTATTTGGGGGGTTTGTTATGACCTGGAACGATTATTGCGTTCTCTTCTGTGGACAGTGAGGGTTCTTGATGCTGATATACAGACGCTAATGGCGAAAGAGTGGCGTTGTTTGCATTTTAATGCGTTGACTTACGTTAAGTGCTCTTCGCCTGCTTCGCATATGCCGGGTGAAAAGAACTCAGAAATTCTCGAAGGTGTCAGTATGGCGATGACTTATTCTCAGGAAGTCTTCGCGTACTTCCGTTTTGAAACTTGGAATTAGTAGTGGGTTAACTTTTAACGTGATATTCTTTCATTGTTACTTGTCATGATAGCTCGGAATAAGTTGTGCTAATAGGAAGAGATGATTGGAGAATTTTGTTGGCAAATTAAAAGAGTGGATACGACGGAATTTTATCCACCATGCACCTTTCGCAAGATAGCTTTCCAGTTTTAGAAGTATTCTTTGGTAGAGAAGAGTCGGGAGGAATGGGTAAGCTGAGTTTATGCATAAATATGAAAATATGACGTAAAATTTGTTTTTCTAGCTTGTCCAGCAGATCAAATTAAACAAAAGTCCAAAACGACTACATCTGCTGGATATGATAGAAGGCTTTTTCATTTATTTTGGCATGGCATATTCGGCAGTTGACCCATTCTTCTTGCCGTCCCATTCTTTCGGACTACGTTATTTATTATAAACGCTCCAAGCTAACTTAAAATAAAGCACTGCATTTATGTTGATTAATGTTTTGCATATTTGTGACCTAGTTAGGATTGAAGATTGATTCGGTTGATGCATTTTTTTTTTTGAGCAATCACGATTGCTTATTGCTTTTATTTGACTGTTTTGATGTGCTATGATTTTATTTTCCCACCAGCACCCTCTGCGGCACCACCGTCGACCGGATGTCGCACCTCACGATGCTGCTCCTCTAGCGAAAACCGTCTCCAGGTTTCGTCAATATCCTACACTTACACGCATACATACACGCACCTACACACACACAAACACATACATACACCTATACACATACATACACCTACACACACAAACACACACTCAAGCACATACATACACACGCATACATACAGACACCTACACATACACACACGCCTACACACAACTAATCACACACTCATGCCTGCACACAGACACAAACACATATGCCTACACACATACACATCCCCCCACACACACAAACACTCATACACACAACTACAAACATACACATACCCCCTACACCCAAACACACATACCCCACACACACACATAAACACACACACCTACATACACACACACCTACATACACACACACACACTGGCGATTGCGAAAAACATAATTTGAATTCAAGATGTCAAAATTCAAATTAATTTTTCTTTCTTTCTTTTTTTTTTTTTTCAAATTTCGGTTTGCTGACTCTATTGGGGTTTTTTGGCCCAAGAGTCTTTATAGGATGTACTGCGCTAAATATAATGAGATTAGAATGTAGCTTTTATACAGAGCAAAAAAAAAAAAAAAAAAATTCAAATTGAATTATGTGCTTTTGATTGACTGTTGCGTGTTTTACTACCGATAGCTCGGAACGACGAAAATAAACATGACACACGCGTTTGTTGTTCTCCGAGGTTTAAACCAACCGCGCTTTCCCTGGTGATCTCTTCTTCATGAAAGAAACAGTTACTCTAAAGTTTCTAATCCACAGCAGTTAGAAATTGCGAAATGAGACAGGATTAATTCGATAAATATTGAGACTGCACCGTAAGCGCGCAAAGTAGCATTCATGGATTCTTTCCTGAAAATAAAATATTGTATATACTGTATGTGTGTTAAGTTTTAAAGCAGTGCATAATCGAGTGTTTCATTAAATGAAATAAATATATCTTTGGCTGCCAAAGTGTGTACAGTTTAAAAATTCTTAACAATCATTTAGTAACCAAAATATACTTCTTTTACTTATTTATTACCTGATATGACAAATCAAATTGCTTTGACACATCATTGCACTAACCAAAGTTTAATACTGTTTAAGGCTTTCACGGCCGGCGTATATATGAGGAGATAACATTTCCGGGCTTATTGGCCGTGGCCGTATAATTTCTACTCCAATTAGACCACGGCCAATAAGCTCGGAAATGTTATCTCCTCAACCAAAGTTTAGTTTGGTATGCATCGGTAGATAGATTTCATCTGAAATTTAGGCATTTCTTCAAGAAGATTGTCTTTGGTACAGTGCTCCATTCTTTCAAAACATCTGTGCAACGCTTTCAGAAGTTTCAGAAGAATTCAACTCTCCGTTATATAGTGGATTCGTATTGAAAAATATGTACGGAATATAGAGAGGATGTTTCTTTTTCCATGTCGGTTAACAATGCATTCAAAAATCGTCCAGAGGAGATATAACGCAAGAAAACTTCTTGCGTATGTATGAAACATCCTCGCGTCGAAGCTATGCAAAGCCTCAAAGACAAATCGTACGTTTTGCATTCCTTCCAGGAAGGGAGAAAAATGAAAAATATTCATTTCCCATCCTGCCTATATCCCACTGCTCATGCATACAAGATCGCTCAACAAGCATACACGGGAACATCCTTCGTGCAAAGGAAATGCTCTCCAGTATTCTAAATTCTGTTCGAAAATATGGTCTTTGGATTTATTTGCATGAGGGGGGAGGGATTCTTGCGATGGAAGGAGACGAGGTGTGCTGTTTCTGTCCTGTTGGGAGTTGTTATGTAGGACGTCTTTTTGCTGAGATGGAGTTTGAGATAGATTCTCAGAATGGAGCGTTCGGCTCTCCCGCCAAATCCGTTGCCTTAAAGTTTCGATAGCTTACTTCCTTTTGATCGCTTTCGGGAAAGTATGGAAGTGCTTCCCACAGCTGGCGCGCAGACGCTCTTTTAAAAGAACGGATTAAACTTTTTGAGCATTGACGAGCTGAAAGATTCTTCTCGCACTGGGTGAGAGAACGCACCCAGAAAGAAATATTGCACACGAAGTAAAATACGTCCCACGAAATACACTTTTCAATGAAAATGCCAAATGGTTCGGTTGCTTGCACTGGAGAGAATGGTAAGTTGCTTCAAGTCTAAGGTCTCTGCTAATCTCAGAGCAAAAAAAAAATAATAATTTGAATTCAAGATGTCACAATTCAAATTATGTTTTTCGCAATCACGAGTGTGTGTATGTAGGCGTGTGTGTTTGTGTGTGGGGGGTATGTGTGTTTTTGTGTAGGGAGTATGTGCATTTGTGTGTAGGCATGTGTGTTTGTGTCTGTGTGCTGGCATAAGTGTGTGGGTAGTTGTGTGTATGAATGTGTGTGTGGGGGATATGTGTCTGTGTGCAGGCATGAATGTGTGGGTAGTTGTGTGTATGTGTGTGTGTATGTGTAGGTGTCTGTATGTATGCGTGTGTGTATGTGTTTGTGTATGTGTGTAGGTGTATGTGTGCGTAGATGTTTGTGTGTGTAGGTGTTTGTGTGTGTAGGTGTTTGTGTGTGTAGGTGTTTGTGTCTGTGTGTATATGTGCGTGTGTGTGTGCAGTTGTGTATGTATGCGCGTGTGTGTAGGACATGGATGCAACCTGGAGACGGCCTTCGCTATAGGAGCAGCATCGTGAGGAGCCCGCCTGTCCACGGTGATGGTGCGGAGGGTGGCGGTGGGAAAATAAAATGATAGCACGCCAAAAACAGTCAAATGAAAGCAATAAGCAATCGTGATTGCTCAAAAGAAAGAACTTTTAATCAAGTAATTTAAGAAATAAAAAACAAAACGTGAGCAAATAATTCCTTGAAAGGGCATTATCATATACTTACTGTACGAAAACACCATGCAAAAGAGAATTAAATACTGTGGTGATGTCTTATTTTACCTGAAAAGATCACGACAAATGGATTTGTAATGATCTCGGCAGGTCTAGGGGATTTCATCACACAACATAATGAAGACATCTTACACTGATAGATATTTAATAACGAACGACACAAGACAAATACAGGAACATAAATCACAAAACATATACTAAATCATCAACATCCACTTCATCCACTCATACATCATTCTGTTTCACTCTTCCCGCCAACTCTGGTCGCGCCGCGCACAATCTGTCAAAACATGGTTCACAAGAGTTCGAGTTCTTAATAAAATGTCTTAGAAAATACCACATCACTACAAAGTGCTAATTTTACTTCAAACATGAGTTATCACTTAAACATTACGTCTGAGAACTCGGTTTTGATGTTTGGCGACGTACTAATGAGTTTTAAACTTTCTTTCCCTTAAATCATACGTTCCTCAGCTGAAATTTTCATCAGTTTATTAAACAGTCGAACTTCTGACGACAAATAAATATTTTGATCTAATTTCTTCTTATAAAGCGAACATTAGGATAGTAAAATAGGAAGATATCTTAAAACTCTAATAACTTTTTGATCTTGAGCATTCTTATTACATCATTTCGTTTATTTCAGCTTAATTATTTTGCTGTTGGTCCTTTCCATACTTCTAGCTTTCAGTACCACATTCACAGATATTATTACCGCATTATCGGTTCGTCATTACCATAGTCCAACACTGAAAGCTTAACAAACTAATGAAAGCTAATTAAGGTGAACTATCTTTGTTGATATTTTTTTATGTTAAGAGTGGGCATTGGTAATTTTATTGGAATTTCAGAAACCTGGTAGTTAAATCAATAAATTTTTATTAAATTTTAAAATCAAAGCCACCCGTTTATCTGAGAATGATAAATAGGGGAATGTGGGGGAATAATAAATAAATTGGAAAATTATTTTAAAAATTACAGTACATAAAGAAATAAAGTATTTTATGATAAACTTGCTTTCAATCGGTATTTTTCATTTTTGGGACTATGTTTGCCCCTTCAAAAAGAAAAAAAAAGTGGAAAATTGGACATAAAAAAATAGAATATTTTCTTTTCAATGGGGTTGTTTCCTTCAGTCAAAAGTACTACTTTTAGTCACTGAAATTGATAGAATGAGTAAAAAAAAATAACATGGACCCAGAAAATACTTTTATGTTTCCAACAGTTGTTTTTTAATTATTTTTTTAAAATGTCCGTTTTCGAAAACAAGGCGTGGTCTTTATGATGTCACAAATGATGCAATTTGGCGCATCTTTCTACCACGTTTCCACGTTATGATAATCAAGAAGCGAATTAAATATTGCGCTCTACGCTTGCTATCAACCCTATCGTTGCCAATACACGTGAGTAAAGATGCGAATTAAATATTTTATTCTGTGAATGGCAGCACTAAATGGCAATTCCTCATTTGTGATGTCACACTACAGAAACGTAAACAATCAAAGCGCACCGATTTAAGTATTTTTTTTTTAATATTAAACTTGATCAAATTATTTAAAAAATGGTCAGATCCTAAGCATGCTCTTTCAGAAAAAATACTTTTAAAATTTTGGAAACGACCCCATTATGAAAAATATTTTGGATCAAATGATCTAGTAAATAAATGGTTGAATTAATAAAGGAAAATATTCTAAAAAAATAAACTAATAATTAAATAAATTAAGTAATAATTGTATCAAGAAAAATAAATGAGTGAGTAAAAAAATGAATAAAAAAGAAAATAAGTAAATGAATGAATAAATTAGTGAATAACTAAATCGAAGAATATAAATGAATTACTTAATAAGTGAATACATAAGTGATTTAGTAAATAATTGAGTAAGTAAAAAAAATAAACTATTTCACTTTGCCCCTTCCACTTCACCCCGCATATGCTTGACTAATTGTACAAAATATTTAAAATACAAATGATCCTAATCATTACTATTAATAAAGCAGAAAGTCACTCTGTCGGAATCTCTGTCTGTCAGGATCTCTCTCTGTCCGGATCTCTCTCTGTCCGGATCTCTGTCTGTCAGGATCTCTGTGACACGCATAGCGCCTAGACCGTTCTGCCGATATTCATGAAATTTGGGACAAAGTTAGTTTGTAGAATGGGGTGTGCACCTCGAAGCGATTTTTCGAAAAATCGATCTGGTTCTTTTTCTATTCCAATTTTAAGAGCAAATTAGCATAAGTCGGACGAGTAAATTACGAAATTATTATAACGTGGAACCGTAACATGGGCACAAGCCAATTGGCGAGATACGAAATTATCGTAACGTGGAACCGTAACATGGGCACAAGCCAATCGGCGAGATACGAAATTATCATAACGTGGAACCGTAACATGGGCACAAGCCAATTGACTAGATACGAAATTATCATAACGTGGAACCGTAACATGGGTACAAGCCAATTGGCGAGAAAATTCATCATGCATTATTTGTAAATATACAGGCGAACCAAAAGACCTTTTAATTTTTCTATTACTGGCAAAGCCGTGCGGGTACCACTAGTATTAAATAAATAAATACTACACAGAATATTAGAATGTCTCAATTTATATTGAAAATGTTAGCACCAAGATCTTTATTATTTAACTAGCAAAAATACCCGGCGTTGCCTGGGACAGTAATAATTATGAGAAAAAATCGTTACTTGCTTTTGTTTTCTGTTTTAAGTGAAAGAATTTAAAACACATCTTTTTGACGTGATTAAAAATAGAGTTTCTTCCTTACCCATAAAAGTAAAATAGCAATAAGTATAAAGAACAAAATAGTATTGATTTAGAAACGAAAGCACTATATTTAAGCATATACAAATTTCCAGAACATGAAATTATTCTTCTCATGTTTAAAAAGATTAATCTGTTGATACTTTTTTTTTAACATGGAGTCTAAAACCTTCTCTGTATGGCTAATAAAGTACGAAGTGGTTAAAAAAAAGTAGCTGCGCTCGTAATCCCCTTATACTTGCTTTAGTTATTTTGGGAAATTTCAATCATTGTGGGCTTTTGATGCGATTTTACCGAATTTGCGAAAGTCGTTTTGGGGTACCTTCTATGACGCTCCCCCCTTCTTTCCTTACTTTGTAAAACGATATGATATTAATTTTTGTTACAGAGATATCGTCGCCAGATGCTGAGATACTTTTGGTCACCATAAAATGGCGCTTAAACAGTTTCATCCGAAATGTTTCCAAAATAAGTAGTAAAATTTGGTGATTGTTTGAAATCGTGCAAAAAGGAAAAATAATGGAAGTTTTTGTGCTGTTTATGGATTTGCCTAATTTAGTTGCTGGATAATTTAACACAGTAAAAAAAGTCTTTTGAAAATTCTTTGATTGGCGATATTTTGTTTACATGGTGAAAGCTGAGAAACATTATGACGTAGTCTTCGGCTTTAAAAACAGCGACGTTGAAAAAACTGCCAAATGCATCAGCTACGGAAATCTTTCTGCAAAAATTTTGGCGATCTGCTGGTTGATATGATAATGAGTAAGTGTTCAATCAGCATACATATCAATAAAAACCATTAATTACATTAAAGTTCCGTTTAATTGGAAAATGATCAGCCAAATCATGTATTATTTGCCAATCTTGTGCAAAAATCATACTTCAAGATTTGACTTGAGAAAAGCCTTGACCAGTTACGAAAAGCAAAGATAGTCAACAATACAACAATTGTCGCTATCGACAGGGAGTTGAGATGATACACTAAATACTGTATTGAGTTGAGGAAAGCCTTTGAACATGGAACTAAAAAGCTCATAACTCGTTTTTTATTCGACTTAGAAATTTGGAACAGGTGCCATCTTCATCAGAAAAATCAGAGCTTTCGATGGAGATATAATGTTAATATGTGCAAGTATTTTTTCATCCCAATATTAGAGAATTTATACAAAAATTGTGTTTTATTGCCCCCCTAAGGGGGTTTTGCCCCCCCATAACGGGACTAAAGCTACCCTATGTGTTATTCTGATGCATAAGCTATATTATTGTAAAGTTTCATCAAAATCCGTTCAGTAGTTTTTGCGTGAAAGAGTAACAAACATCCATCCATACATCCATACATCCATACATCCATACAGACAAACTTTCGCATATATAATAGTAGTAAGATAATAACAAAAATAATTTTTAACTTACGAAAAATATTACAACATGAGTATCAATTTTTGAAAATTGCCTGTATCATCATATGCTTTAATAATCGGCGGTATTTTATTTCCTGACTGGAATAGAATATACAGTCGAACCTCCTTATATCGAACTTCCACATATCGAAATTTTATATATATATCGAAATCCCAGCAAAATTATATGTTCATTACATAGAAAAAGTGTTTCTATATATCGAAAAAATCTCTATATATCGATTTTTTTTTGAGACATTCGTAATTTTTTTTTTTTTCCACTTTAGACTTTGTCTCATGAAAAATGAAGGTTAGGGGAGAAAATTATGTTCACTAAAGGTTGCTACGAAACATATGGAATCTGGAGTTGAGGGGTTAGTAGAAAGGTCGTTGTTTCCGTCTGGAGTTCTTAAATTGTTGTTCCAAGTTTATTTCAAATCTTAGTTCTAACCAGTAACATTGTAAAATCAGTTTCAAGTTCTCCCTTTTGTCTGTTGATTATCATTCCTAGTCTTTTTAGCTGCAGTAAAAATCATTCAAGTTAAGTAGATTGATTTTTTTAACTTTTCTCTCGATTACTATCGTCAAAACGAAAATCCCCTAATGTTGCGGATCAAGTTGAATTGCCGAAGAATGAAGATGTATGAAGGCGCAAAAATGTAATGTCTGTTATTTTTTTAATGATTAACTTTTATTTAATCCGATCGTATAAATTAGAAATTGGATTTCATACACGAAAATTAGCTTTAATTTTAATGTTTTAGGAGATTTTTAGGATAAAATAAGATTGTTTCTATATATCGAATTTTTTTCCGGCAATCTGCTACTTCGATATACGGAGGTCCGACTGTATGTGCTACTACATAGTTAAAATATTACCAGATAGGTGGCGCTAAAAGCTGAGTAAAAATTTAACCATTTCACTTCACCCTACATTCCCCTGCATGTGTTGTCAAATATATCAGAAATATAAATAGCTGTTATAGTGATTCTTATTTTCCAAGAAAGTTTTTCCATCATACATTATCAAGAGAAATAATTTAAGGTAGACCGAGGCACGTTTACGCGGATTTTTTTCAATGAATTTTCTACTTTTTATGTTTTAACTTAGGAAATTTTAGACATTGCGGTTTTATGAAGCAGTTAATGGAGTCAAACTTGGTACATTCAGTTGCTGCTCAGCTTGAGTTTTTAACGGTTAAAAAAAATATATTTGAGTCCAAGTCGGGTGCGTAAATTTGCCCCGTACACGGAGAACGTTTACGCATATTTATTTCACACGTAACATGGTTCTGTTAGTGTTTTGAACATAATGTCTTACCATTGCTTAAATTAAACAAATTTATTACTGACTGAAAAGTGTATAAAGTTGAAGCTGAAGGGGCATGAAGACAGCACTATATGATTGTAAGCAACGAATGTGTAACTTAATTAAAAATTGAATGGTAATTTTCGAAACTAAATAGCCGAAAATATTAAAAATGATTGAGACAGTTTGGAGCTAAAAAAGTGTCATGGGCAAGTTTAAGTAAGACATAGTAAGAACGATCGTGAAGGTGCTCCGACGTTCAATGCGAAAACTTGCTCCGTCGCCAAGTTTGAATTTATTTTTAACGTGCAAAAAAATTTTAATAACATTTCAGTTCATACAAATACAATTCTCAAAAAAAGGATAAAATTCTGCTATTTTTATATATTTGTTTTTTCTTAACTAAGTGCCTATTATTTAATCACAATAAACTTCAAAACTTTCAAGTCAAAATTTACTCGACTTGGTAGAAAACAGACTATTCTTTCTGCATTCTAGACCGAAGCTCGACTGATGCTCAAAAACTTGTGAGGATATTTGCTAGGGAGCGGCATCAATATGTTATGACTGTTGGCTCTCCAGTTATAATTCGTTTTGAAAAAAGTGAACTACTTAAACGTGCCCCGGTCTACCTTATAAGCAACGAAAATTTCAATAATGACTATGGATTTAATTTCGATGGTGAAAATTCCCCGACTCTGATGTCCCCATTGACAGCACTTTGCACACTTGAAAATATTAATTTCTCAACTGCTATTTATCGCTCTGCCTTTCTCCCCGAAATATGCTACGGCCAATAAACGGTCGAACATTATACAAATTTAATACCCCTCTGAAAGCTTGTTTCAAAACTGCGTTACCTTCGCCTTCTGCGCTTAGCTGTTTGATCAAGGCGACGGCCCCAACGCCGAATCTCAATTTTAACGGTCCACTCTCTGAATGTGGTCAGATTAAACTCTTACTCCACAGCCAGCCATCCAGATCTTCCAGCGTGGTAATCAAACACCTGTTACGGTTAAATTTCAGCGACCCTGAGTTGCCTTTCCATTCCTCCAACAAAGACCTCCCTCATATTAATCCCCCCTCGGTCTCCCTACACCAAACCACGAGCGGGTCGAAGAAAAGGGACAATCCCCCCCCCCCCCCGATGCAGGATGATGCGAAGGGGGGGGGAGGAAAGGGATGCTCTCCTGATCCTAATTAATGAGGGGCAGGTCGGGCTCTGACATTAATAGACTCTGGAGGGATTTGTTCCTTTCGCTGGCGTGGTAAGGTGGTTGGTGCGAAAATCCTGTTACTTAGTTAACAATGTGATTACTGCGGACGGAGCTGAATAGTGTGGGCGATGTCTGGGAAGACAGTTTTATGAACAGGGTTGCAGGAATTTGCAACGGCTCTAGACATTTTCGCTTTCCGCAAAAGATTATAGATCACTGAAGGAGGGATTCTTGAAATGCTTCCTACTGAAAAGAAAAGAACGAATAAGAAAAATAGTTATAAAAAAATTTTGTTGTCCTTCACTGCATACATAGGGGAGAGTGTTGTAACTTGGGACACTTTTCCTATTTTAATTTTTAACGTTAATTATTTGAATTAAATTTTAAATCTAAAAGTCACATTAAAATATCCCAACATACGTCAATGCAATATATTTTTTAAAGTTCGGACAGTTTGAAAATAAAATGATGCCAGCCATTTAAAGTAAGAGTTCCAAGCTGTCCCAAAGTTCAATATCCTATTGTACCTTGGGACACATCCTGTTGTACTATGGGGAAAATCTTCATGATTCAGGAAACAGCTATGCACTTAAACCAATTTTGCACCAGAAAACATGAAAAAATATTTTTTTCATGGCCGTGAATTAAATCATGAATAATTAATTATGAAATACGAATATTGAACTGAGAATTATTATCAAACGTAAAATTTGTTTACACAACTACATAAGATATAGGTATTTCTCATTTGAAACTTTGAATGTTTGGAATGAAACTCTTAATAAATAAATACTTAATATATAGTTAGTTGAATGACCTAGGTGACTGTGAAATTGCTTTCAAACGTGCATTAAGCACGCAAATCGAACATGCTCTACCAGCGCACTTTCTTTGCGTTCACTGGTATCAACTGCGTTCTTTGTTCTAGTTGGTTCTCTCTCTCTCTTTTAAAGTAGTTCATTTAGTTTGACTTATTTCAAATCGTTAAAATTATTACTTCAAATGTAAATGAAGACGCTGTTTTTATAAACAACTTGAAGGGAGAAAAGAACAATTATAAGTCAAGGTTATTCTTCAACATCGTAAATAAGAATTAAACTTCCAAATGTAGCATAGGATGATGACTCCGATAGATCAGCGCCAATTCTCATCAATGCTGTTAAAATATATATGAGTTTGGTAAGATATCATCTTTATTAATTAGTATGCTCTTCAGGTTTTGTCTCCTTATCCGAAGAAAGATATTTTTCCATTTAAAGGGCTTTTAGGCTTGAAAGAGGACTTTTACATTTAGATTACGGTGCCAGACTTAAAAGCCTTAATATGTACTGCGTGGAGCAAAGGAAAGTCAGATGAGACATGATTCAGTTGCTTAAATTTATCAATAAGAAAGATGTTCATGGGTTACATTTTTGCATGGAAATCAGGGTAAGAGGTCATTGTTTCAAGCAATTCAAATCTCTGGTTAACCTAGAAATTAGGAAAAATTATAACAATAGTAGAGTTGTAGGCACTTAAAACAGTTAACCGGAAGCGGATGTAATGAATAAGTGGGTAGATAGCTTGAAGAGGCCCACTGATCTTTATTGAGGACTAACTGATCTAAGACCAGTCAAGCTGGGCCCAGAGCCAGTTGCTGGAAGTTAGTTTTTGAGCAATCACGATTGCTTATTGCTTTCATTTGACTGTTTATGGCGTGCTCTATCATTTTATTTTCCCACCGCCACCCTCCGCACCATCACCGTCGACCGGCTCCTCACGATGCTGCTCCTACAGCGAAAGCCGTCTCCAGGTTGCGTCCATGTCCTACACACACGCGCATACATACACAACTACACACACACGCACGCACATACACCTACACACACAAACACATGCACACACATAAACACATACACACACGCATACATACAGACCCCTACACACACAAAAACATACACACACGCATACATACAGACCCCTACACACAAAAACATGCACACACACATACACACAACTACCCACACATTCATCCCTGCACACAGACACAAACACATATGCCTACACACACATGCACATACCCCCCCCCCCAGACACATTCATACACACAACTACCCACACACTTATGCCAGCACACAGACACAAACATACATGCCTACACACATATACACATACCCCCTACACACAAACACACATAGCCTCCATACACAAACACTCATACCCCCACACACAAATACACACGCCTACATACACACACTCGTGGTTGTGAAAAACATAATTTAAATTCAAAATGTCAAAATTCAATTTTTTTTTTTTTTGTACTTGAATAATTTCCAAAGAAGATTCCTCCAAAGAAGTCGATCTTCGTAAAATCAGAAGGAAAAGAAGAAAAATACCATTGACTTGAAAGAAAAATGAGGAACAATACTTTTCATAAGAATATACTGCACTTTGAAGCAAATAGCAATATTTTGATTCAAATTAAGGAATAAAAATTAAGTGTAGAAAGACAACAGAAGATCAAGTTGTGTTACTCTCATGACTTCAATCAGAGTATGATATCCTTATCACTCCTATATCTGGGTAGCTCTCATAACATTAAAATAAGCATAAGTTACGCGCTGTAAGTTAAGTGCAAACAGTCATCAATACAGCTTGTGAAAATGGAGTAATATGAAAAATTGAGATTTCTATTGGATGTTCTTTGCAACGGTTTATTTATGAATTTCATACAAATGAATTACAAGTACGCTACTTACTCCAACATTTGAATGGAAATAACTGCTGGGCCAAAAGGATATGGTTTAAAAATTGGGAAAGAAAAACTAGAGTGCATTTAAAATATGGTTGTAGTGAACTTCTAAAACAGTACACTGTTAAAAATTCAGGAAGATTATCCGGTAATTTTTACTGTAAAATGGCGGACTAACGCATAGCTGATTTTTACGGTAATTCATACCGGAGAAATAAGCGATCCCAGCGCCAATTGGTTGCTGTGGCCTACCAAGGATACCGTAAAATTTTACAGTAACATTTGATTTTTACGGTAATAGTTACTGGCAACATGGATGCCAGTAACAATTACCGTAAATTTTCCGGAAAATTTTTAACAGTGTAGATGTATCTTTAGCTGAGGTTGACCGCGATGAATTTAGTACAGATCAATGGTACAAATGGGACAATGTCTATTAAAAGTGGGATGGGAATTTCAAACGAAAATATTTCATTCTGCTTGTTAAGAAAGAATACAGTCATTGTAGAAGCTTAATGACAACAAATAGAACTTTTCGGTTTCGAGAAAGGGTCCATCAGAGAACGTGAAAGTTTGAACAGAATATATTATTAGAGTATATTCTATAACATAAAATCTAAATTATCACGTCGGGTTGGAAGTGAATACTTTTACAATTTACAGTGTAATAAAGTAACGTAGTCATGACAGGAAAACATTCTATTGTCAATGCTGACTAAAAATATAAAACGTGCGAGAGAGCTGGGCCTTCAACAGCTTTAAAAGGGAAAAAATGGCTCAACTCGATAGTTATGTTGTTAAGAATTCAATACTTCTACAATAAATTTGAATGCATTTAACTTTTTGACTTTAATTGACTGGAATTTAATTGCACTTATAAAAATTGATGCTGATCTTATTCATGGTGCTAAAGAAAAAAAAACTTAAATTTTATTGTTTTTTTTTTCTTTTTTTCCTTTCACGTTGTTTATATGCAAAACAGAGTTTTCACTTACGTTAAAAGTTGTAACTCAATAGTTTGAAATCAGTAGAACTAAATCGAATACTTAAAAAGAAAGACATCCAATTAGAACGAAGAACACAGTTGATAGCAGTGAACGCAAAGAAAGTGCGTTGGTACACTGTTAAAAAAAACCTGAAAGTTCAGGTAGTTTTCTGACTGATTTTAACAGAATATTTCCGTAATGCTTCAAAACTTATTTTTTCCTTCCAAAAACAGAAATATCACGAAAGGAAGTAACGAAAACAGAATTTTTCCATTTCTAGGGTTGCCGCTGTGCTGTACTTTGTTAGTATCCTGATTATCCTTCAAGTTATGATAAACATCGCTTTTTGATAGTGCTTATTAAATCGCACTGTTACATTTTTTAATTAAAAGCTTATTTAGAATAACAACTCAGATGTCGAAGACAAAATAGATAGCTTGCTATTTCATGCCTGGAAAATAATATACTCGTATGTCGAAATTGTTTTTACGCCTTTGGACTTTGTAAGTTTGGAAAAATGTTTGCGCCATTTTCAGACAGGCAGCTGTGTTTTGATCGCCCTGGTGATTTGATGTGAGTTTTACTGAGTCAGTATTAGAATATTTTTGCGGTGTATTATTTTGCTCAATACTTCGAACAATTCTGTTCGTTAGTCATATTGTGTGTTCTAGCGGTGAGAATAGTTTTAGAATCTCGTGTTATCCATTTAAAATAAAGGCTATTGGATTACTTGTGTACAGACGCAATGGAGACACTTAAACTTAGCACCGCTGGTCACATGTAAGTATTGTAGAATATCTTTGAACATGTTAATATACAAATGTATTTTTCTTGTTAATATGCACTTGATAGAATTCCGATGATAGCTGATTTAGAATTTATAGAACTATTATAAAGTTACTGTTTTTGCTCTAACGCGGAAATCACCGGGGGGGGGGGGGTATACATCATCTGGAGCAAAAAATTCTTCACGTGTATGTCAATGATTCTGTTTTTAAACACAGTAAATTGGTATGCGGTACCCTCCATCAGGTATATTATTCCAAGATAAAGTCAACCGGTTTTTAATGGTATTTTATTTGACTCATTCTGCAAAAAAAATATTCTATTTTTCATGTATGCCTTTCCATGCCATGCCAGAATATGTACGAGGAGATGTGGAAGAAAATATCGAGCAGTATCAGCATCAAAAATTGGTGTTATATTCAAATCCACTAATTTCCTTGCTGGTACTTTTCGATTATTTTTATTCATCTGAAGGTGCAAATTTCAAGATAGATGCTTGAAAGGTAAGTTATCAAGCAAAAATTTCACTTAAAATATATTGAAGTAATAAATACAAATTAAAAAAATAATAGTTTTTGAATGGTTAACTATTTTTATAATATATATTATTTTAAACATAGGATAGAAAAACGAGAGTGAAATTTCAGTAAAATATGTAAAAATGAGAAACGAAAAAATAGAGCAACGAAAAATCAAGAACCGAAAGTTCTGTGAAGATACAGAAAATTTAAAAACGGAAAAATAGATGAACGAAAAATTTAAAAACGGAAAAATAGATCAACGGAAAGAAGAGAAATGGAATTTTCGTTAAATCACGGAAAATTTATAAATGGAAGAACAGAACTAAACGGAGAAATGAGAAATGGAACTTCTGTTAATTCACGGAAAATAATTTAACGGAAACGTAATATTTACGGCAACTTTGCTGCCGGTACTTTATCCGTTATTTTCAGGAAATTTTTTTAACAGTGTAGAGCATGTGCGATTACCGCGCTTAATGCACGTTTGAAACCATTTTCACAATTGCCTAGGTCATTCAACTAACTGTACATTATTTTTTTATTTATCAAGAGTTTCATTTCAAACATTCAAAGTTTCAAGTGAGAGGTAATTTTCTTTTATCACTCAATTGTAGCCAATTTGGTGAAAAAACAGGCTAATTTCATAAAATTGAAAGTCAAATGGGCAGCTAAAGATATTATTTGATTTAGCTGAAATTGTGTACGATAAATAAGCTTGATATAGGGAAACTTTTCCGTATGCAGGGTTTACATATTTTTCAATTTCGCGTTTTTCACTCCACATTGCTGTACACAGCTCATTGTATCATCCAATCACTCTGAAGTGACTGTTTGGAGGCCAATCTCGAACGCTGACTTGAAGTTGTCGCAAACTATGGTCTTTCGTTCTTTTCAAGTTTTTCAATTTTTAAAATTAGAAATCGAGAGGAATAATAATCGGTCTTATTTCGATCACTGGGAAAATTGAAAAGATTCTTAAGAATGAAAGAAAAAAAAAGGAATTAATTTGAATTTTGACTTCATGAGTTCAAATTATGTTTTTCGCAATCACGAGTGTGTGTGTTGGTGTATGTGTAGGTGTGTGTATGTGTAAGTGGGTGTGTGTGTGCCTAGTGTATGTGTAGGTAGGTTTAGATGTGTGTGTGTGTGTGTGTAGGTAGGTGTAGATGTGTGCATGTGTGTGTAATTGTGTGTGTGTGTCTAGTGTATGTGTAGGTAGGTGTAGATGTGTGCATGTGTGTGTAAGTGTGTGTGTGTGTGTGTGTGTGTGTGTGTGTGTGTGTAGGATATGGACGCAACCTGGAGACGGTTTTCGCTAGAGGAGCACCATCGGGAGGGTCCGGTCGACGGTGGTGCTACAGAGGGAGGCGGTGGGAAAATAAAATCATAGGAATTCAAAATAGTCAAATGAGAACAATGAGCAATGTGATTGCTCAAAAAATTTGAATTTTAACATCTGGAATTCAAATTATGTTTTTCGCAATCACGAGTGTGTCTGTGTATGTCGTCGTGTGTGTTCGTGTCTGTGTGCAGGCATGAGTGTGTGTGTGTGTGTGTATGTTTGTTTGTGCGTGTGTGTATTTGTGTGTGTATGTGCGCGTATGCGTGTATGTGTGCGTATGTGTGTTTATGTGTGTAAGTGTGTGTGTGTAGGTTTGTGTATGTATGTGTGTGTGTGTAGGATTGGACGCAACCTGGAGACGGTTTTCGTTAGAGGAGCAGCATCGTGAGGCCGGTCGACGGTGGTGCTGCCGAGGGAGGCGGGGAAAAATAAAATCATAGGAATTCAAAACAGTCAAATGAGAACAATAAGAATGTCATTGCTCAAAAAAAAAAAAATAATAATAATAATAATAAATTTTATTCTAAGTCTATCACAGTTTACTTTTCGATCACAGACTATTTCACAGCTACTCAAATAATTTCAAAGTGTCTTAGAGCTTAAATACAGTGACTTCATATATGGATGCCTCAGTTGCCAAATCGATTAACTCCACTTTTTAAAAAATTCCTCATTTATGCTTTAAGAGTGCTTAATCAGTGCTTAGCATGTGAATTTATATTAAACTTTTGGTTCAGTACATTTCTGATCCTGCGATCGCGGAAAATGCAACACGTGAGCCCATTCACTCCTATTAGATAACACTATCTTCTTCATCACTTTTCTTGACTTTTTGTTTTATGGAGTTAATCGATTCGGTAAGTGAAGCATCCATATATAGAAAAGTCATGACTACAACTTAAATACTGACTTCTCATGGTAGCATGTGTTTTGTCCAAATAATAATTGTTTCCAGGAACTAATTATTATCAAGCTTGTTTCTAATGTCTGGGTGAATGATGATTCAATCGTCTTATTAAAGTGATAAAGATTATTAAAACCGAAAAAGAAAATCTCAGTTTGTAAAAACATTATTTCATCAAAAAAAAAAAAAAAAAATAAAAATAAATAATAATAATAATAATAATTTGAATTTTGACATCTGGAATTGAAATTATGTTTTTCGCAATCACGAGTGTGTGTGTGTGTGTGTAGGCGTGTGTGGGGGGTATGTGTGTTTGTGTGTAGGGGGTATGTGTATGTGTGTAGGCATGTGTGTTTGTGTCTGCGTGCAGGTATGAGTGTGTTGGTAGTTGTGTGTATGAGTGTTTGTGTGTGGGGAGGGGGGAATGTATATGTGTGTGTAGGCATATCTGTTTGTGTCTGTGTGCAGGCATGAGTGTGTGAGTAGTTATGTGTAGATGTGTGTGCATGTGTAGGTGTCTGTATGTGTGTGTAAGTGTAGGATATTGACGCAACCTGGAGAAGGCTTTCGCTATAGGAGCAGCATCGTGAGGCGGCCGGTCGACGGTGGTGCTGCAGAGGGTGCTGGTGGGAAAATAAAATCATAGCACATCAAGACAGTCAAATGAAAGCAATAGGCAGTCGTGATTGCTCGAAAAAAAATTAAGTAGGACCATTGTTGCAGACTTTTGAGATCCGTAAGTTTATCATGGAAGGAAATATTTTGTTTCGAAGTTCGTATTTTCAAGTCCAAAAAGATTTGCATTTATCAGGTCCATTCTAACTGGACGTTTTCCTAAGTAAGACAATGATAATAATAATAATAATAATAAAAATCTTATAAATATTTTTTTTTTCAGTTTCCTATTCAAATTCTTATTAAATCCATACGGTTTTTCACTTTAATACCATGTCCTGGCCTGCACAATAAAAAAAAAGTGAGTTAATGGAGCAATTTATTTTATAAAGGTTGTTGGTATTACCCGTACGTTTTTTTTTTTTACTGTGGCGATATGGTAAAAGCATGGTATGAGCTGGTTTTGAAGTACAAAACGGGTTTTCGGCAGTACTTTTGACCCAGTTGAAAGGGTTGCCTTCCAAATCGCTTCGTGGCGGGATATTATAGGCTAACATGTATTAAACTTTGAGTTAAAAAAATAAATAAATAAACGTCTCTATTTAGCATTTATATATTCTTTTTTGTTTATTTAAGTTCCAAATCCGTTATCAAAAGCACTTCGTACAATTTAAGAAGAGAACAAATACTGCTGTTATATGTAGCTTTTTTAAAACTTTGATTATGTACTAATAAAAAGCATCAATAAAAGTCGATCGGAAATGAATGAGTTATGTACTAATTAACTGAATGACCCGCTTATTTAACGTGATCAAAAAATTAAATTCTTTAAGTTCTAAAATAAAAACAAAGAAAAATTCATGGAAGATAAATAATATCGCGGAAGTTGTTCTTTTCATTTTAAAGAACGTTTCCACATCAACGACCTTTGGGAGTTTGCTTTATGTACTTGATTTGTTAATAAAAGCATAACAGCAGCTCTAAAGTTAGCAACACTCTTTTTCCTCAATGGAGAACGAGAGAGAGAGAGAGAGAGAGAAAAAGAACACTCGATAGACACAAAAGTCTCACTCCCCCTCTTGACAACACTCCTGACCCCCCACGTATCCCCCTTATCAAAGGCACCCCCTATCATAAACGCGCGGCAGCTTCCATTAAATGGGGCCCTCCTCCCAACAAAGCGTCCGCTTTCCGTCTTTTGTTAAAAGGGGCAGGGGCTCAATTATTCTGTTCCGTTGCGTAACTCGTGAGAAAGCCACCAGGTGGCGGCTCTCTCTCCGAACACAGCGCCCCTTTTGGCTTAATTACCGGGTGATCTGCCGTTCGCTGCGCCCCTCCCCCCTTTTCGAACGCCGGTTCATCATCAATTATCTTACAGCGACGCTAAAATCCAATTGATGCTGCTGAAGTTACTGATGACTTGTTCTATACACCGTCCCTTTAACCTCAGAATAGAATGTAGAATTCGTTTAGCCCACCCTCTTGAGCTAGTTAAGAAGAACAGGAGGTGAAGTTAGTCTCATTTTTTATGATCAGAGGAAAAAAAGAAGATATGGACATGGAAATATGTACATAAGAGAAGGTGAAAAAAAAAGTTTTTTTGTTACGTTTTTTTAGAGTAATTTTTTACGCAATTTTTTCTTTCTCCGCTTTCGCGTGTCTACATTATTTTAATTGTTCGCTTTCGATGATACTCAATCTAAGATCGGATGAAAGAAAAAATGTTAAATTAAAGAACAAAAAGTGGATAAAAAATCAAGGTGCTTTGAAACGGCGGAGCATGTTCTTAAATGTACGCAGTCGTGAAAAAAAAAATTGAAATATGCTTTTTTATAATTTTAGCTATTTCTACAATAAGAGAGTAGAGTTAGAAAAAAATCTTTGATCCAGCAAAAAGCGTAATCCTTCTTTTGCACATATAAAGAAACATTTTTAATTCTCTTACAATGCAAAAAACGAGTAATGTTTGATGCTCATTACTTTTTTTTCCAACATACTCTGCAGCTAAATATTAATAATTTTTCATCATATTTCAAAGCATGCAGAATTAGAAAAAAATATAGATTTTTTTTGTGAAAATTAATAGCTTCGTTCAGAGAAGTCAGGACAAAAATTTGATAAGAGCAAGCAATGTATTTTGTATTAGAATTTTTCCGTCTATAACTAAACGAGCCTACTTTCCCGTATACCAACATCAGTTTTTTAGCATCTGGTGAATATTCTCTTGATTAGAATCTCACGCATTCTTTTAATTAGCAAATTATGTCAAACACACATTTTTAACATTTTAAGCTGATTTCTAAAAGAAAAGAAAAAGCCTCTGATGTGAGGAAATAATACGTAAAGAACAAATAAACGAGCAAACCTAGTAGTAGCACCTTTCGAACTGTGCAGTTAATGTAATTTTTTTTTTCAATAAAAAATATTTTGAAAGAAAAAGAAAGAAAGAAAGAAAGATGTAAATGTAAAAAACATATTCAAATAAATACATTTTATCAAAAAAAAAAAAAAAAAATTGAACTTTGACATCTTGAATTCAAATTATGTTTTTCGCAATCACGAGCGTGAATGTAGGCGTGTGTGTTAGTGTGGGAGGGGGTATGTTTGTTTGTGGGTGTGGGGGTATGTGCATGTGTGTAGGCATGTGTGTTTGTGTGTGTGCGTGTGTGGGAGTTGTGTGTATGTGTGTTTGTGTGTGTGTGGGAGGGTATGTGTATGTGTGGGCAGTTGTGTGTATGTGTGTTTGTGTGTGGGGGTATGGGTATGTGTGTGTGTTTGTGTGCGTAGGTATATGTGTGTGTGTGTAGGTGTAAGTGTAGACAAGTAAGTGAACGCAACCTGCAGCGGTTTTTGCTAGAGGAGCAGCATCGTGAGGGGGCCGGCCAACGGTTGTGCTGCAGAGGGAGGCTGGGGGAAAATAAATTCACAGGAATTCAAAACTGTTGAGTGAGAACAATAAGCAATCGTGATTGCTCAAAAAAAAAAAAAAAAAAAAAAAAAAAAACAGCTACAACAAGCAAATCGTTCGCTACTCTTTCTTTCAGGTGTAAAATTGAACCACCTTGGATTTTATTTTTCGCCTGGTGCCAAAATTTTTTAAAAAACATTCGAAAATAAATAAATAATTAATAAAATGTCCTCTTAAATAAATAATTTTAGCAAAATATTAAATCTAATGCCCAGATCTTTTTTTTTTTTTTTTGTTAAAAATAAATTACTCCGAATTTCCTTTTATTTCCCGTTGCCAAAAATAAAATTAATTTATTAAATCTTTAGAATGAAAATAAAGGCAAATTATCTCAACAATCATTATTTCGCATTAAAAACCAGGCCTCCGGGGTCGGGGTTGGAGTCGAAGGCCTTGAAATTCTAATAATTAGAGTTCAACTTCACAGCCATGGTAAAAATATTTGCGCTTTGAATTCATTTTATTTTGATTCAATCATATTTATCTCTGATTAATAACTTTTTTCCTATTTATCGAAATTAAAAATTAGAAACATATTCAGAATCTGATCATTTTTAAAAATATTTTGGTACTTTCTCCCCTAGGCGTCAATGTTAAATACATATTCATCGACAACTTTTTCCAACAAAGTTTACTTGAAGCAAATCCGTCTCTTAATTCGAGCTTTATGTTTGCCTTAATTTTCTACGTAGATACTAATGTTAAGTTTTTTTGAACTGTTCGAAATTGAACAACAAATTGCTCAAATCAAAAGGTCAAATATGAAAATGAGGTGTCCTCATTGAGATCTTTCGAACAAAAAAACGTTCAATTTGGACTATTCCTTCAAAAGTTATTGGGGGGAAGGGAGGGAGCAAACTGACCGAAAGACATACATTTTCCAGATCTGGAAAACCTTACTTTCTAATTTTTAATTTTTCGATATTTATTTAATTATTTAATTTATTTTTGGCCTTTTCTTTTTGTTTTTAGCGATATTTCTAAGATGCATCAAGCCTTCATGCTTTTTTCTTCTTTCGTTTTACGAGATAGTAGGCTAGAAATGGACCAAATATCATTGACCTATTGTAATATAATCTTTTCTTTTTCTTTTTCTAACTTATTTAAGTAGTAAATGATTTCAAGAACTAGCCTCTCACAAAATGAAAACTGACTTTACAAGAGAGAATTCAAAGTGGGACTGCAAAGTTGTGCAATGAAAGGCAGACACATGTTAGTAGATGAATTGATTGTTTGGTAAATATATACACACTCTTTCCCGATGAAAACAATTAAATGATAATTACATATAAATAAACATTTTATTTGCATTTAAGAGTAAAACCAAAAGAATGTTACATTTCTTTCGATAATTTTGAACACAACAACGCAAAAGTTATGATTTAAATTCAGGGCTTTTCTTTAATTGGAATAAATTGCCAATTTGTAATGATGATTTGTAGAAGCTAATTTATAGAGAGAAACTTTTTGTTATTTATATTTGCCATCATAAGCTGTAACAATTAATTAAACACATTTAAAGTTTCCTCTTTACTGTTACACATGGATTTGTAATATTGGAGCATTGAATCAGGTAAATAGCTGAATTGGTTTTATTGACTGAAAAACATTTGAGCTTGAGGAGACGCCTTTGAGTTTCAGCTAGAGAATAGCATCTACTAATGATAATTAGTAGATGCGATTTTCATTGATTACGGCTGACCACATTTCCAAAAAACAAATTAAATGCAATATAGGGTAGATCGAGCACTCAATGAACACTTCGCAGTAAATGAATAGTTGGTAATATGTTATAATAATAATAATAATAATAATAAACACAAGATTTCAACAACAATAGTAATAATAATAATAATAATAATGAAATATCGATGAATTGGGAAAAGTCACTAATTTCTATTCATTTCCGAAAAGAAAACGACTAGAAAATGCTACTGGTTCAGGATGTTCATCCATCGGGTTGGTACTTTTTTTTTTCTTTTTCACTTTAGTTTCTTGGCGCAGAACCGTAAGAGTTCTTCCATTTCTTAAAGTACAATTACATACAGGTAGTTATCAAAATAATGGAAACACCTGAGAATAAAAGTGTTATTTTTGAATGCGCTCGTAAGTAATAAAGAATAAAACTAGATATCTATTTTTTTTATAAATAGCAATGCATAGTATATGGTAGTTTAACGGAAGTTCTGGAAGTCTTTGATTTTTTTCAAGCGCGTGAAATGTCGGACCTCTCAAATTTTTAAAGAAGCCCAAGTGGTGGAGCGTGTCTAGCTGGAGCAAATGTAACTGAAACATCTCAAATTTTTAGCATTTCTAGAGGTACAGTATCTAAAGTCCTGCTAGTATACACACATCGCGGTAAGACAAGATTGGCAAAGCAAAACAGTGCAAGGAAAGAAAAGCTCAGTAAAAGAAACCGACGGGTGTTGAAGTAGATTGTAGAGTCTAAAAAGTGAACAACGGCAGCAAAAGTGACCACAGAACTCACTCACTTTCTGGATTCACCAGTGTAAGTGATTATAGTTAAAAGGGTTTCTTTATAAACAGAACATTTACGGCAGAGTAGCGATTCCGAACTTTTTTTTCCAAGTGGTTCCATTATTTTGATAACTACCTGTACCTGTGAGTTAGACACGGTTACTACTGTTTGTCTCTTTAAATAACGAAAATTGTCCCATAAAATCTGTTGAATATTCTTAATGAATTCAATAGTGCTATGAAACGTAGACCTTTAGCAAACAAGAGTGGTACATAAATTAATTTTATTTGAACTATCTTTGAGCTGAATTTCTGTTTTTAGAAAAAAATTTCAGCTGTCGGAATTAAACTAATAAAATGTAGCCTATGCTTCGGACGGTTTACGCTTCAACCGGTCGAAATCTCAGTACCTCAATACAAACAGTTCCTACAAGAAAAAAAAAGAAAGAAAGAAAAGAAAAAAAGTGACAGAGAAAAACAAGCATAAAAAGAAAAAAATCTTTTAAAAAAATTTTTGCACAGATGAATTGAATCAAGAATAATCTCAAAAGGCTTTTTCCTTGAAAAGTTTCAAAAGCCCAAATCTTCAAATCTATGCTTGCTTAGGTTCAGCCTTGAAATTAATTTCTCAAACTTATTAACAAATTATCTTCATAATTACTCTCACTCAATTTTTATTTTTGGCCACGATTAAAAAGCTTATCTCATCCTCCACCAACAAAGCAAGCATAACAAAAGCTAAAAAAAAAAAAAAAAAAAAGACTAAATATCCATTGATTCCATCACACCTCAGTTCCTTCGGCTTAGTTCCTTCAGTTCCTCCTCCATGAATCGCTATCGAATTTCTGCCCAACGAACCATTTAAAGGAGAGATTCATTTGTACCTTGCCCGTTGGTCCCCTGTTCTGAGCCCGCATCGCCCCACGCACTTGATCTCTTAGCCTGTTGGCCAAATGTTTCTGATCAATAAGTTCGCAAAGCTATCTACTGGTTCGGGATGAGTTGCTTTTATTTTTTTTCTTCTTTTTCTTTCCCCGTGCTTCCACATTCCGTCCACCCCCCACAACCTCCTCTTCGCGTGTGTATGTTTCGGTGATTCATAGCGATATCACGTTCTGAAAGATTCCTTTGTCAATTAACTGACACTGCTGAATAACGGTACAGATTGAGTTGGCAGGAAATTTTTCTGTGTTTGTCGACACTGGTGTTTATCTTCCTGATTCTCTTGTTTACTGCTGCAATTTCGGCGAGCATTATGTGAGTGTGGAAGAATAGTTACAGATACTTAGGGTATCTTTGATACACGATTTCTCTATTTTTAACTGCCCTGCTCGTCTTTCAATAATATTATAGCATGTCTTAGCTAAAAAATGATGAAATCCTGAAATATTATGCTGTTGTCCAAAATTACGGAGTAATAACAATAAAAACCCCTTTCTTGCTCTTATATTTTAGTCTACTATTAAAAATTTTCCGGAAAATTTACAGTAATTGTTATTGGCATCCATGTTGAAAGTAACTATTACCGTAAAAATCAAATGTTACAGTAAAATTTTACGGTACCCTCGGTAGGCCACAGCAACCAATTGGAGCTGGGATCGCTTATTTCTTCGGTATAAATTACCGTAAAAATCAGCGATGCTGTAAGTCCACCATTTTACAGTAACAATTACCAGAAAATCTTCTTGAATTTTTAACAGTGTAGTGGTACGCACGGCTTTACCCGTAGTAGAAAATTATAAAAGGTCATTTGATTCGCCTGCCTGTTTACAAATAATAGATGATGAATTTGCTCGTCCACGTTATAGTAATTTGCTCGTCCCCGTTATAGTAATTTGCTCGTCCACCTTATGGTAATTTACTCGTCCATGTTATGATAATTTGCTCGGAAAATGTTCTTAAAATTGGAATAGAAAAAGAACAAATTCGAATTTTCGAAAAACCCTTTCGAGATACACACCTCCATGCTACAAACTAAGTTTGCGCCAAATTTCATGAAAATCGGCTGAACGGTCAAGGCGCTATGCGCGTCACAGAGATCCAGACAGAGAGACTTACAGCGTTATTATTACTCTGATAGCTGTTTTTCCTATATTTTTGTGTGTTTGTGTTGTATATGCTCATCGCACACTGCAGTGAAAGATTCTGCATTTTTAAGTGCTTATGATAAAAGAATGTATCAAAATTAAATAAATGATTAAATAAATAATATTAAAAAAAACTTTAAAATCAATTCACCTGGCACAGCTAGTTCGCCATTTGAGGTAACTTCGTACCGTGTCAGAAATGTGAAGTAAAATAAATTATTAAATAAAAACATTTGCTTACGACCGAGGTTTTCTCCCCTTTTTTACAAAACATAATAACAATAATAATAATGAATTTATTAATAAATATGTAAATAAAACTTCTCTTGCTGTTAAAGAAGTGTTACAAAATATCGAAATGTCAAGAATAAGATAAGTAGGTGTAATAATTAGGTTGTTTCCTTCAGTCAAAAGTAGTACTTTTAGTCACTGAAATTGATATAATGAGCAAAGAAATTAACATGGACCCAGAAAATTCTTTCATTTTCCCAATAGTTATTTTTTAATTAATATTTCAAAATGTCCGATTTTGCAAACAAGGCGTTGTCTTGATGACGTGACAAATGATGCTCTTTGGCGCGTTTCGTACCGCGTTTCCACGTTATGATAATCAAGAAGCGAATTAAAATTGCGCTTTATGCTTGCTATCAACCATATTGTTGCCAATACGCGTGAGTAGAGATGCGAATTAAATATTTTGCCCTGTGGCAACACAGAATGACATTTCATCATTTGTGATGTCATCGGCAAGAAATGTAAACAATGAAAGCGCATCGATTTAAGTAATTTTTAAAAAATATTAAACTTAAACAAATTATTTAAAATATTGCTAGAAATTTTTGTTTTTAAGCATGTTCTTTCAGAAAAAATACTTTTAAATTTTTGAAAACGACTCCATTATGCAGAAATAATAAACAAAAACATTGCCGAAAAATCATTGAAAAGTGCGAAAATTAATCACAATATTCACGAAAAAGATGTACAGGATAATAAAAATAAAGTAGTTTTTTTTTTTTCGAGCATGGAACATCTTTAACTTGAACGAGAAAAAATGTCTGGGGACCGCTCAAATTTACCGGTGCTGCGGGTCCGTCTTACCACCGGTGAAGAATCGCTGCCCTAAATGACTCAACCGAATATGCACTGTTGTGCAAAAATTAAGGACGAAGTCGAAAAATTAGCATATCAGCTGAACGAAGAGGCAGAGCGGACAGAAAGACCAATCAGGAGATTAAGTAAGGTGATGTACGGTGGCACATGCGCAGATATGCAGGCAGACGTAATGGGGGAGTGTCTGAGTAGTATAAAGCATGTTGTCGGTGTAAGATCGGTATTTCTGGCAAAGAGATTGCACGCCGTATAGCAGTTAAAATCACACCGAGTTGCTGCCTCAGCGAGAAATGGCGAATAATCAATCTGTTAGACGACATCTGAATGCTTTTACCCGAGGTCGAATCATTGGGAGGAAGGCTGCAGTGTGACAAGTGTGGCTGCAGAGTTCGGAATTGCTCACAGCATCGTTTCACGACTTTGGACACAATTTCAAACTACAGGAACAGCTATCCGGGAGTTCAGTAGTGGTCGTCCACGAGGAACCACACCCGCAGATGACCGGTATATTGTCTTACAGGCCAGAAGAAACAGGCGGCAGACAGCGGGAGAAATCGCTAGACACACGACACAGGCGACTGGACGACCGATATCGCGTTTTACCGTGGCCAGAAGACTGCACGGTGGTGGTCTGTTTGCACGACGCCCTATACGGTGTGTACCTCTAACGCCTGCCCATCGGAGAAGGCGTTCTCTGTGGTGCCGGGAACACCGGAATTGGAGAGACAATGAATGGGGACGAGTACTCTTTACAGATGAGAGCACATTTAGTCTGAGTAGCGATTCTCATCGCATACTCATATGGAGAGAGCGGGGAAGTCGCAATCATCCCTCGAACATCATTGAAAGGGACAGGTATGGAGGTCGCGGTGTTCTCGTTTGGGGAGGCATCATGCTTGGTAGTCGTACAGACCTTCACATCTTTGACGCAGGTTCAGTCAACGGGACCCGTTATTGTAACGAGATTCTTCTTCCACATGCGTCTTTTTATAGGCGCTATGGGTCCGCAGTTCCTTTTCATGGACGACAATGCACCATGTTATCGCACAGTAACTCCCAAACAGCTCTTAGAGAGTGAGGATATTGAACGTATGGATTGGCCAGCACGATCTCCGGATCTCAATCCCATCGAGCACGTATGGGATTTTCTAGGTAGACGCTTGGCAGCTCGTACCTTACCACCAGTAACGGTTCGGGAGCTTCGATTGGCGCTGCAAGACGAATGGGCAGCAATGCCTCAACAACTCATTGACACCCTCATTCTCAGCATGGGCAGACGCTGTGAAACCTGCCTAGAAGTCGGGGGAGATCATATCCCCTACTAAAGACCGGATGTTTCTTGCTGGACACCCATCACAGGGATGTTTCGGCCTTCAGTCGCATTGCGATCCATGCTACTTTTTCAATAAAGCTTCTTTTTATCCCTCTGATTTCTCTTTTAGTAAGTGTTGCTTACATTACACATGTCCTTACGTATTGGGGATCTTACGGTATTAAATGTGTTGATTTGGAAAGCTTTTGTACAAAGTTATATTGAAAAAACCGTCTCGTCCTTAATTTTTGCACACCAGCGTAGTGTGGCATACGACGGATGTCTTTTCCTCCGTAAGCTACACTGTTAAAAATTCAGGAAGATTTTCTGGTAATTGTTACTGTAAAATGGCGGACTTAACGCATCGCTGATTTTTACGGTAATTTATACCGGAGAAGTAAGCGATCCCAGCGCCAATTGGTTGCTGTGGCCTACCGAGGAAACCGTAAAATTTTACAGTAACATTTGATTTTTACGGTAATAGTTACTGGCAACATGGATGCCAGTAACAATTACCGTAAATTTTCCGGAAAATTTTTAACAGTGTAACTCCTTTTTACGTTGAAAAGGGGGTTCCTTGTCACATCGAAACATTTGTATGCAGTAATCTGCAAGTCTTGTGCAATAAAAAATTTCTAATTTTTAATTTTAATTTTATTGTTACGTACTTGTAAAGCTTAAAATTTCCTTATTTAAATAAAATGACCGTTTTGTGGTCTGGTAACAGCTCTGGAGCTGCTCGTAATTTGTCCGCTAATTTAGTTCTGCTTAATTGCTATTATCATATTAAGTTTTGAAATATCATTGGGTGTAAAGATTGTTTTCGTTAAAACTGATTTGAATTTTACATTTAGTATATCTTCTACCGCGATTTATTTTTTAAACGAGAAAACGACGAGCGAGAAATGTTGCAAAGAAAATTGTAGCAATTAAATGAAAATGATTTCAAATCAGTAGCAATGAAGGGGGGGGGGGGGGATCATATAACGCAAAAGCATCAAATTATATGCATCATGCCGAGTAGCATAGAATGCGTAAATTGCTGTTATAAGCACAAATATTTAAAGTAATTTGCAACTTTTGTTCCTGCTTTAGCTGCAACTAAGTTACGTAATAAGTTCAAGAACAGATCCCGAATTTCGTCTCAGAAGAAAGAAATGTTCAGTGGCAAATAATTAGCGAAATTACCGAACACGTGAGTTCATTTTTTGATAGACACAGCTACGCCGTTCGCTAAAAAATGGCGGCAAAAAACTTGTTCGTTTCAAAGTTTCTGCAGGAAAATTATAATTGCACTTAATTACCATCGAACTCTGGTGTTGGAACGGGCGAAAAAACACATTCCTTAGAATTAAGAACGTATTATTATCGCATACTTCCGGAACTTGAATAAATGTTAATTTGCAAATAATTTGCAGTTATAGGGCAGCAAAACAACACATTTTTTCTCTCCTGGCGCTGATGCCGTAATTGCGAACAGCGGGGGCTTCTAGGAAAAAGAATGGCAAATAAAACATTGTGTTTTGTAATAGCAGCAATTATAGAACGCTTTTATTTCATTTTTACGCTTTTCTGAGTGATAATTAAAATTAAATGCCCTGCAAGAAACTGGTAAACTCGGGTGTGCTGAAAAATTGAATATTCAAGTCATGGGCGAAAAGAATGATTATTACTCTGGAAGGTGTATCGCCGCTGATTTTCGGTTGTTTTCTCCAGTTTTTAATTGCCGGTGCAGGAGTTGGGATAACTTTCCATTTTTTCTTTTAACTGTAAAATTTGATTTATGGGGAGAAGTTTTGTGGTAAACTAGAAACACTAAAATAAAGGATGTACTCAGAATTGATTTGTGAATTGGTCAAGAAGGATTTGGCTACTAAGAGAGTGGGGTGAATGTTTTCATGCGTTATCTGAGACTTGAAATTGGCGATTAAATTTTATTTACTGAATGAAAAAGAAAGGAATGTTGTAAATAAAAGTTAATTTTGGGGATTAGCTTTCATGTTGAACATACAGATGCAGTTTTAGCACACTGTTAAAAAAAATCCTGAAATGTTTCGGTAATAGTTACTGGCATCTTTTTTACCAGTAACTTTTACTATAAAATCCTATTTTACTGTAGAACAGTAGAATAAACGAGACTAAAAAAACGCAAAATGCGAACAGCGGATTCGATCTGGAGACCTTTGAAGCGGCAGGCGACATTGATGCCCACCATACGAATTGAGACACATCGAGTGAAGGATAATTCGGTGTTATGTGCTATGCACTGTGAATCACATGGTGTATCAATTGGCGCTGCAATCGTTTATTTCTTTCGGTACAATTTACTGTAATTTTTTTGTACTGTAAAAGATCCATTTTACAGTAATATTTACCGTACAAGTTTCTTGATTTTTTAAAAGTGTACGACTAGGGTTATTGAGAGTTAATCTGCACAAAACAAATGTTGGTTGATTTGCATTATTTTAAGTAATAAAATTTTGATTAATCTAGAAATACAATCTCCACAATGCTTTATATTGTCGATTATAGAAGAAATTCGTATTTAAGCTAAAGCTACTGTACTGTATATCAGCTTAAATATCTTTTTTTGAGCAATCACGATTGCTTATTGCTTTCATTTGACTGTTTTTGGCGCCCTATCATTTTATTTAACCACCGCCACCCTCCGCACCCTGTCACCGTCGACCGGCTCCTCACGATGCTGCTCCTATAGCGAAAGCCGTCTCCAGGTTGCATCCATGTCCTACACACACGCGCATACATACACAACTACACGCACACACGCACACATACACACACATACACAAACACATACACACCCGAACACATACACACACCTACACATATACATACACAACTAACTACCCACACATTTATTCCTGCACACAGACACAAACACATATGCCTACACACACATACACATACCCCTCGCACATACATTCATACACACAACTACCCACACACTTATGCCAGCACACAGACATAAACACACATGCCTACACACACATACACATACCCCCTACGCACAAACACACACGCCTACATACACACACGCGTGATTGAGAAAAACATAATTTGAATTCAAGATGTCAAAATTCAAATTAATTTTAATTTTCCTTTTTTTTTTTTTGAACAATCACATTGCTTATTATTCTCATTTGACTGTTTTGAATTCCTATGATTTTATTATTATTATTTTTTATTTTTCAATTCAGTTGTAAAACAATTTTTTTTTTTTTTTTAAAAACAATTTTTTTTTAAGTACTGGATGATTTCTCTCTCTCTTTTTTTTTTCCTTTTGTAAGTATTTTTTTTTTAACTTAGTTACCTTGAACCAAAAAAACTATCCAACACCGCCTTATTTCCCGTTCTTTGTTTATTTCAGAAGTTTCAAGATTTATTCATGCAGGTCATTCTTAGGTTATATATAATTTCAGACTCTGAAGACTATTATATGCATTCTGTAAATATTCAGATTACATTTTCAAACTGAGACGATGCTGTTTTAGAAGTTCGTATTATGTTTCGCGTGAAAACGACGTTTGTGAATTAGAGAATATGGTTGTCATTGAACGCTGACTTTATGTTTGCAGATTTTATACAAAGTTTTGTTGGGAAATTTTGCGCCATTTTTCTCATTCTATTATAGTTATTTCTTAACAGATTACAATAAATTTTTATATATTTTAAATAGTAAAATCATTTTCTTTATAACCGCTGCCAAAAAATAATAACTATAATTTTGTTGAAGATTTGTAATGAAAAATTAAAGCAAAAATGTGTTTTAATAATCACTCATTTAAAAGAAATTTTTTTAGCTGCTCCTTAGCGTAAAAAAATAAAGTGATATTGAATCAATCTATAAATTCATTACCTTCATCAATGTTAAATCGACAGAACAGTGTTCTTCAATATTTTATTGATGGTGACTTTTTTTTGTATAAATCTCAAAACAAAAAACTAAATACATATTGAAAATCCCTGTAATTTTCATGTTTTTTATGGCGCTAAAAAGAAAATTATGCGTTATTGTTTTTTTTTTTTTTACATATAAATTTTATATGGGGATTTAAATTTCTCCTCACTAGTTCTAATATTTCAATTTTTAATTTTTGAAAAAGATTCCTGAAAAGAATCGCAGGGAAACAATCCCTTTTTACACATTTGAATAGTGTATCAAATTTCTTCAACGGTACAATTCTAATTTCTTTGAACTGTTTAAAATTGAACGAAATATTGTTCACATCTATAAATCAAAATGGCAATAAAGTGTAATGTTTAAGGTTTTTCAAACAAAAAATATTGGTTTTTCCTATAAAGAAGCCCAAAAATTATTGGATTTGAATGAGAGGATGGACAGATGCCGACAGACAGCTAGACCGAACCGACAGACAGCTAGACCATACCGACAGACAGCTAGACCGTACCGATAGACCGGAGTACCGGGGTACCGACAGACAGCTAGACCGACATACAGACAGCCTGACAGCCACGCATTTCCCCAGCACTTAATTCAAATTTCAGCGTTTTCATTTTTCAATATTTATTGAATTTATTCCCTTTAAAAAAATTTTTTTTGTGTTCACGAATACTTTTACGGTGCGTTTAAATTTTATTCTTGTCCTTTTCTTTCTTTAACGGCAAAGCACCAAAAAAAAAAAAAAAAAGACCGTAATTATAAAAAAATTTAAATTTTAAATTTATTTAGTTATCAGTACTTGAACGATTAAATAATACTCATAAGTAAAGTTCTAATGATTTAAAACGTGTATTCATTCGGTCAACTTGATGTCACCAAACAATGTTTTTATAAATTTAGGTCACATCGTGAATCATTATTTTCCAGAACTTTTTCAAGCATTATTAAATATGAGAAGTCACGCAGCATTTTTTCCCTCCTCTAACAGCGTAGCACACAATATATTTTTCATCCCGGCATAAAAAGTTTGTTTCGGTGGAAAAATATGAAACTATTTACATCATGATTGACAAATTGATTCTTCAAGTAACCTAATACCACACGTAAAAAATACGCAACGTTGAAGAAAAAAAAAAAAAAAAAAGCGAAACAGCACCTGCCGCGCCACCTAGCCGAGTACACCGACCATAAAATCAATTTCTGAGATACGATGGAAAAAGCAATAAAGGCAACCATAAAAAAAGCTCCTTTTTATTAGCTGCTAAGAAGATTCCTGTAAGTTTTGGAAACGTTGGTAACGATGAGATTAGATAGTTTCAATTATTTCGGCAAAATAGGACGGTTTTCTTGTTAACTTTTAGTTTTTAGCCTATTTTTCATTAGAAAAACGACATCGAGAATTGAATTTTATTTTGTATTTAATCCGCTAAATAAAATATATGATATATGTGAGTAATTTCTCATGAGGAGGGACATAAACATTTTAAGTACAAACTGCAGAAGGCAGGTTAAGGGCAGGTATTGCTAATTTTTCATTTTTCAGGGTTTTTCGCATTTTGTCATAGTGCACTTCAGCTTTAATGTACAAGCTCGCTTATTTGGTTTCCGCAGAAAAAAAAAAAAAAAAAAAACGCGGAAAAATCGTCTAATCTCAACGTTTTCCCTACAGCTAGCATTGACTCGAAAATGATCCTCAAATATCTCGAGAAATCATTTCTGCACATACTGCCCTTTGCCCGCTCACGGCAGTATGATTGAATACATTTTCAAATTTACTTGCATTGCAACTCTGTTTATTGTTTAAGAAAAAAAATTCTAAGGCTCAACAAAAAGAGAAAAGAGAGAGAAAAAAAAGAAAACACATCATAATGAATTAAAAACTAAAATATTTTATTATTTTGTTTTATTTTATTTTATTGTGCGAGGATGCTTTAAATTGCGTTTTTTCTGCATCTTTCTCTCTCTTTCTCCCATTGTTTAAAACAAAAGAAATGCATCGGCATTGTTCGCTTGTTCGCCTTGCAACATCAATCACTGTACATCAGAATGATGTTTAGTGATTGATGGTTTTAGAATGATGTCTGTGATTCAGCCAATCACGGTAGTTTTGATCAATCCACATTTTCGAAATTTTTACCAACCCCACTCATACTTTCAGTTGAACAAGGGTGCTGGCCGAACAGATACAATTTCGAACAATATATGCAGGCTTCAGAAAGAGCCTCAAGTTACAAAAGTCATACAAAGAAGCAGACTGATATAACTCGGCGTCGCCCATGGGGAACCTCTGAAAACAACTCTACCAGAATGGACGCTTTTAAGAAGCTTGTGCGATCCCACGTCCGAGCAAGACCACCAACATGATGGCTGGATGACAGTGGCGCACACAGGAATTTTGCAAGGGGAGGGTCCAAGGTCGAAACCTTATCCTCCTATCATACCCCAATACGTCGTCAAACATATTGACTTGATTTTATCGATTCCCGAGAACGAAAAATAGTAAAAAAAAATTAT
Organism: Uloborus diversus; assembly: GCF_026930045.1. Taxonomy (NCBI): domain Eukaryota; kingdom Metazoa; phylum Arthropoda; class Arachnida; order Araneae; family Uloboridae; genus Uloborus; species Uloborus diversus. The sequence continues at coordinate 16,905,973 of NC_072732.1, read as the reverse complement.
TAAATAAAAAAAATTAGCCTCATTTATGAAATATACTTAAATAAATAACCAGAAAGCAAAATAATTTAGGCTTTTACTTTTCTCATAATTAAAAAATGGATTCAAGTTCATAGAATCTCATTTTAATCTGTAATTACAAAACTAAAAACATGGTAATTACAGTGTATTCATTTATAATCACCATTCTGCTTCTTGTAGACAATTCGCTGTAGGAAAAGTGCACAATATTTTAAAAAATCTTTAAACATAAGGATTTTATTTTTTCACTTATTAGAACTGCCTTTGTTTGAAATTATTCTACGTACAAGAAACATAGAATCGTAATTCAGGGGGGAGAGCCCTATGGGAGGGGTCCGGACCCCTTGGACCCCACCCTTGTGTGCGCCACTGCTGGATGATACTGAAAACGGCATCAAAACATCTTTACTAATAATAAAGCTGAAAGTCTCTCTGTCCGGAGGATGTCTGTAGGATGTCTGGATGTCTGGATCTCTGTGACGCGCATAGCGCCTAGATCGTTCGACCGATTTTCATGAAATTTGGCACAAAATTAGTTTGTAGCATGGGGGTGTGCACCTCGAAGCGATTTTTCGAAAATTAGATATGGTTCTTTTTCTATTCCAATTTTAAGAACATAAATATCATAAGATGGACGAGTAAATTACGAAATTATCATAATGTGGAACCGTAACATGGGCACAAGTCAATTGGCGAGAAGATTCACCATACATTATTTGTAAATATACAGGCGAACCAAAAGACCTTTTAATTTTTCTATTACGGGCAAAGCCGTGCGAGTACCACTAGTTAGAAATAAAATAATAACTGACTGAATGGCTTTTTATCATTTGGGTTGGAGGAAGCGGGCTGTTGCGAGTCAACTAAGACCTGCAACAGGTTACACTGTTAAAGAAAAATACTCACACTGCAGAACTCTAATTATACGAACTCCGACTATCAGAATTTCTTATTATACGAATCGATTTCAGAAAAATGAAGTTAACAAAAATGAGTAGGGTTGACCAGGGCACGTTTACGCATTGGGTACGTTTACGGAGAAACCTTTTTCAAAAACGAGTTATAACTGGAGAGCGAACAGTCATAGCAGATTTTGATGCTTCTCCCTAGCAAATATTCTCACAAGTTTTTGAGCATCAGTCAAGCTTCGGTTTAGCATGTGGATAGGAAAATCTGTTTTCTACGAAGCCGAGTAAATTTTGTGTTGAACGTTTTGAAGCTTATTACGAATGAATAATACTTTGCTAAAAACAAATAAACACATAAAAAATAGCAGAACTTTACCCTTTTTTGAGAATTGTATTTGTATGGACAGAAAGGTTATTAAATTTATTTGCACGATAAAAATAAATCCAAACTTGCCGACAAGGTATGTTTACGCATTTTCGTCGGGGCACATTTACGCACATTCTTACTGTGTCTTACTACTCTGTCTTACTTCTAAACGGGCCTCGGACGTTTTTTTTCGTTCTATACTGTTTCAAACCTTTAGTATTTTCAGGTTATTTAATTTTAAAAATAAATATTCATTTCAAATTAAGTAAAAGATTCGTTTCGCATCGTATAGCTTACAATCATAGTGTATGTCTTCATGTTTGTTCAGCTTTAACTTTATGCACTATTCAGCCTCTGATACATTTTCTTTATTTTAAAGATGGTAAGACATTACGTTCAAACAGAGCCACCGTTAGATGTCTAAATAATGAAAAGGATTATCAATAATCCAAGCATTTTTACTAGTAAGCCTGCCATATCATCACATATAGACTACCCCAACTAAGACCATTTGAAAAAGTCAGACCAAAGCTTAGGAACCAAAAAAGGAAAAAAAAGAGGATGCTCACAATCTTAACTGATTCTAAGATTAAAGAATCCCTCAGACAAGAGCAGTTAGAAGCTACAAAGAAAAGAAACAAAATGGGCCGAACAAAACAAAAAGGAGAAATTACTTTTAAAATTTACAAGTTTCTATTGAAGCAGAAATTGAAGATATCAAAGAAAAAAGTATGAAACCGAAGCCTGCGACAGGGAAAGTTGGTACACTCTGTAAAAAGGAAATTAATGAATAATTCTGTTTACAAAACAGAGAATTGCGCTTGCATCTATTGTTTGAAAGAACACAACCAAGCGAAAAAAGGATAAGACCGGGTTCAACGTCTTAGATGTCAAAAAGCAGTCCCATGACAGGTATGCGAAAAGAAATATTTTATTTTTGTTAGTAAAATCTAACAGTCATGAAGAAGATGACTAAATAGTTTCTGTTTTTAATTAACAGCGAGTTCTATGATTTTAATTAAGCCTTTAAAATAATCTTGAATTAATTATTTGTGATTTTCTTATTTTAAAAGTGTTTTAAGATAAGTAAAATAATTTAACTTTTTAAAAATATCTATTTCACTTACTATTTGGTATCATTTTTAACATGCGTGAACTTGCCCCGCTCGATGCCCCGTGTTCGGGGAAAGTTTACGCAACCGACTTGGACTTAAAAATTAATTATTTTTTTACGGTTAAAAATACAACCTGAGCAACAACTGAATGTACATATTTTGACTTCATCAACTGCTTCATAAAACCACAATGTCTAAAATTTCCTAGGTTCAAACATACAAATTAGAAAATTCTTTGAAAAGAATCCTCGTAAATGTGCTCTGGTCTACCTTATATTCATGATTTCAAATTTTCTTGAAACCTTTTGTTTTTAGATAAGAGTACTCATGTTTTCAAATAGTGTGCTAAATCATTTCATACTCAAAAATGAGTACATAACTTGGTTAATACTCAATTGTAAAATTGTTACGTATTCAAAAATGAGCACAAACAGCTTAAAAATGAGCACATGCTGATTTGAGTATTTGAATGTCTCAACTTTGAATACCACATAGTCTAACCAATTTCGACTCTGCGATGTGTTCAAATTTGAATACTTTGTCGTCGTTTTTGAAATTGTTGTTTTTAGAGAGCAGATTTAATGTTTTTGGTTCACGAAAAATGTAGCGTCTCGAAAAAAAATGGCGACTAATAAATTGGCATGTACTCGCCACTAGTGATGTTTCGGATATCCGTATCCACGGATATCCGAGGGAAAATAAGGATCTGTATCCGTATCCTTATCCGTTACTTTTTGGCGGATCTTAAACGGATCTAAATATTTGAATTAAAGACTCTTAAATTCCGTTTTAATTAGGTTTTATTCCGTCTAAATTATAAGTTATAATTTCCGAAGCCAATTTTCCCCCCGTCGCAAAAAGGAAGGGGTAATAAGTTTTAAAAGTATGCATCTATGTGTCTATTTGTGGCATTTGTGAGCGCTGCATTTACATTGAAATAAAATGCGAAAAATTATTTCTAGCCTGTCCAGAAGCAGCTTTACACTCTTGCTCCTGTATCCTACATCTGCCAGTCTATCTAGAAATATTTTTTCATATTCTATCTAAGCATTAATGTAGCGCTGACCCATTCCTTCCAATTCCACCTCAATTTTAACGAGTAAATAAGAGATTTAAAAAGTAAATAATTGAGTCTTGTTTATATCTTCGCCGTAGATGGCATTTTTTGAAGAAACAGTGCCATTACCCTAACGGGAATACTTTCCGTAGCAAATTTTACACTTGGGTAGTTAATTGGGGTAAAAAAAATTAAGATCCGTATCCGTATCCGCGGATCTTGACACCGATGATCCGGGTCCGGATCCGTATCCGCGGATCTACTTTTTTAACGATCCCGCACATCACTACTCGCCACTGGCGACCAGAAAAAATTTCCCAATCTCGATCTTTACAAGGTAGTGTCAGGTTTTTTCACATTTATTATTAACACTAACGCTGACATTGTATCATTCTTTGCCGGGGACAGACAGATGAGGCCAATTTGAAGCAGGTGGAACATTGCGACTTCCTCTAATCGCCGTTTAATAATTCAAGGCAGCGGAAAACGGAGGCTCCCTTGTGTGTATTGATTTAATGACGACTTGATTGCCCTGTTCATCAAACATTTAAAGAGGTTTCCGTCAGGTTTGAGCGTGGAACATACGTAACGAATGAATTAATTTTCCGATGAGGTGTGTTTACGAGTGAGAATGTTGAATATACTATGATATTGACAGTCGCATGAAGTGGTTCTTGAATATTTAAATGCTTGACAGTCATATCGTAATAGATCGAGTAAAAGGCCTAATTAAATGATCGGTCTGGAATAGTTGCAGGGAAGTTCAAACATGTAACTTCGGAAAATGGTTGTCTAGCTTAAAATTATACTCGTACTTGCTACTTAATTTCAATTTATTTATTTATTTAATCGGGTACACAGTAGAACCTCTTTTATTCCGGATCTCCGGCTTAACCGGATCAAATTGTAGAGTTAAATATATTTATACGTACTTAAATAATAATGTTAAGTTATGATTGCAGAACGGAACTTTAAATATGCCAAATGTTCGGTTTTTGTTTTGATTGAATAGAACATACATAGAAAATACAATAAAGCAGGACTTCCCTGGACCCCTTCCTTGTGTGCGACACTGTTGTAAACTACTTATCACTTTTTTTTGAATAGTGATGTTCTCCTTTAATTGGTAATGATTGATTTAACTAAATACCAGCTACAAGTATGTATACAGTCATATGACAGGGGTCGGCGCTGAACATTTGTCTTGAAAGGGGTCTGCTGGCTATAAAGATTGGGAAGCCCTGCAATAAAGTATGATCTGAAAAACAACGTGGCGTACTTGGGGTGTCAGTTCGGCACTGCTGCAGTTAAACTATAAATGATAAAGTATTTGCGAGAAACGGTACAATGTACATAGTTTTGTTACAAAGCATTGTTTTTTGCTGTAATAAAATATTCGTCTGTTTATTTAAGAATGTGTTTTGCTAATTATCCGAATTTTTGTTCATCCGGATTGCCATTGGTCCCGTTAGTTCGGATAAACGAGGTTGTACTGTAGTTGAAATCAACTTGAGACCTTATCATAAAAGTTCTTACTTAAGTCAAGGTAAAGGAGAGTGGTAATGAACGGGACACTTGTTTTCTTTTAGGTTTGTAATGTTTTCTATCAATATATATATATATATATATATATATATATATATATATATATATATATATATATCAACCGTTTCCAATTGCGAAAATATTCAAAATCAGATGCAGTGCTAAAATATTGAAATTTTGAAGAAAAAATAAAAATAAGTCAAAAAAAAAAAAAAAAAAAAAAAAAAAAAAACGAAATTTAACTTTTTATACAGACCCTAGGTCTCCTAACTAATATTTAGAGAAATAATCTCCTTTGAAAACTATTACTAACACAAAAAAACTTGACCTTTGATGTGCGACCAAAACTCAAGGAGATATTCCAGTTTAAAGTTTTAAATGACCATACAGAATATGAATAATGAAATTGGAACTTATAGTTCTTTCAGAAGAATGATAGGTCGTCAAAGTAAAAAAAAACAAGGTAATTTATATTTTTCATTGCTATTCAAAAATAAATGCAAATGTTATGCCGTGATACGCAAAAACACACTGCAAAACCTCGAATAATTTGAAAAATCACACCCGTGATTTTAAACACTTGTTAACCACTATGTTCCCCTATTCCCCCCACCCCAAAAAGGTGTTAATGACGGCCAGTGAAAAGTGGTCTAAGTCACAAAACGCTGCGTTCGCACTAATTTCAAACTTTTTGTGTTGGAATTATTTTTCAATGGAGTTTATTTCCTTAAATATAGGTTAGGGGACCTGGGGCCCGTATATAAAGTTAAATTTTGTATTTTTTGACTATTTGATTTTATTTTCAATTCAAACTTTCAATATCCTAACTCTGCATCTGATTTTGAACATTTTTGCAATTAGAAGTATACATCTAGGACCAACGGTTGCGAAAGTTAAGGTCTAACAGAATAAGACGGAATACCCTGTATATATATATATCACTAGCGCAGCCAGAAATACTTTCTGGATGGAGTTTTTTGAGAAAAAATACCTTCTGGGGGGAGTTTTTTTGATTAAAAATAACTTTTAAAGGAAATTTTTTGATCAAAGGGCATAGGTCCAAATTTTAAAAAAAATGAATTAAAAAAAAATTCAGTGACGAAATGAAACGTAATTTAAGGTGAGATAATGATCCTACTTGTGGCTACATTAGTCATAAAAATTTTCGAGAATTTAGTTCATTTCTGAATGAAATAATCACTCATTATTGATTCCTGAAAAGTTGCGTTAGTTGGACTTATGCCCTTCCTGAAATAATCGATTCAAATATGTTTTCTGTCTTCTATCAGGTAAAGTGTACATTTTTGCTTTTAAAACAATTATTCATTTCTAACTGCTGATTGAAAGCATTCTGCAGATACACTTTTGCCACCGTTGCCAATATAAAGTAGCAAAATTTAAAAAGTTATTTCTTAACAGACATTGTTGCTACGATAAAATCAAGCTTCTAGCTGTTGTGCCAAAGAAGGAAATGCGATCTAAATTGTTCAATAATATCAAACATGCAATAAAACCAGTGACCAAAAATGTATCATCGTATTGAGAAAATTTATTTTTTTTTTAAAAACACGTTAAAATTGCTGTTAACATGCAAAAAAGAAAAAAAAATCATTGCGCTTAACTTTTTTTTTATTTATTAAATGGTAACTCTATATGAACGTTCTAATGAACTTAATTAATATCCACTATAATATTAAAATCTGTTCTCGTCCGTCTGTCTGTCTGAAGATCGATCTTCTCGAGAACCGCTACGAATCGAGAGTCAAACGAGATACCGAACAATTCGAAATTTTCCAAAGAAAACAATAGGACCAATCTCGTAATTGTGCGATTTTAATTAGCGGAGATATTAATTAAAACGTTAATTAACATAACGTTATTCAGGAATTTTTATTTATTTCCTGTTGCAATTTTGCATATGGGTAAGCAAGTAAAATTCTAATAATTTTTTTAAAAGAAATTTTTTGGCTGCTGTCCAGATCTTAAAACAACGTTTCCATCTAGAATTTCATTTTAAATTAGTTTAAAATTGGTTGCACTATTCGGACATAGCCTTTTTTTTTTATCGTCTGTCTCTTTTTTTAATTTTCACATTCAACGTTCTTAACTCTTTTCAGCATAGGAAAGTTGTTTCTTTAGCTATGTTTATTGATTGTAGTGTAAGTTTATCGTTCACCGGCCTCATATTTTGGTACATTTAGGAAGTGTGACTAATTATGTTTATTTTATTGGATCTTTTCCCGTCACATGGGTGAGTTTTCGAATTGTAATAACTCTCTTTTTCCTTCCTGTTTCTATTTTTGAAATACAGTTTGTATCGTTAAAAGAACATGTTAAATTAAGATTGTTTGGATTTCTTTAAGTCAAACAGAGTTGAACAAAAAAGATTGTTTTTAAGGATTTTAACTAAAGCTAAATTGGAATCGGATGACTTGATATTAAATTAATGCTTATTGGTATTTATTTAGTCTTGGTGCTTTAGTTTCACGTAATCAACCAAAAAGTGTGTGTCATTTTATGTAAAAAGCTGATTGTAATTGTACGTAAATATTTCAGATATAGGCTATCAGATGTAATTCATTTTAACGTGAGCACAGATTATAGTTGATATTGCATATATTTTCATCTTTTGTGCTAATTGAAAATACTCATAACTTGTGTCATTGATAACTATGATTAACGTTAAAGAGATTTTTGCCAAAAATATGCTCTACTGGTGTTTTGCAAACCTTGCATTACGCGTATTTATTTACTCCTTAGCGCTTTAGAAACTGATGTCAGAGTAATACAAAAACATCAATTGGACATCTCTTTCATTTTTAAGTAGCCCGTGCAACGCCGGGCACGCAGCTAGTTATTATTATTATTTTGTGCGCATACAGTTCAAATGTCGCAATAGCAAGTTTCGCTCATCTCCTCATACAATTAGTACTTCAAAAAGTTATTTACTCAAACCCACCAATAAATGTTCGTTTAAGAAAATGACAGCTTATGAAAAATCTTAAAACAAAAGTCATCATTAAATTAATTCTTCTGAAAGAATAAACTGCGAACTAAATATTTTGATCACACCCCATTCGTAAACAAATTCCATTAGTCCGCTTCATTATGAGCTGTCCACAAAAGAAAATTTTCTCCACCCCTACAATTCTCCTAATCAAAGACTCCTACCGGCACGGCTCAGTGGCGTGATTTCGATGAGACAGTATAAAAGCCAGTGACCGAAGCGACCATCCCTCGCTTTTCCCAGACGCCTTTTTCCGAAGGAGGGGACAGCGGCTCGGATCCTCCCCCCATTGGTCAGAAGGGTCGCTTATGTCATCCAGTCACGGAAACTTCTCATTGGACAGCGGGGGAAAAAAGGGATTACGCACGGAGCTGGGGAAGGGAGCGTTTGTCGGTCTGTTCGTTCTTATTATTAGGGTGCATGTGTTTGGAGAAGGGGACTTATGTTGTTGTAACCGGGTGAGATTAGACTAAGAGTCACGTCAACAATTGTCCCCTAGCATGAACAGGATTTTTTTTTTTTTTTTTTTTTTAGAGGGGGAAGGTTAGTGTGCTTGATCTGCACCGAAATGAAAGCTGAAGATGCCTAAAAATTTTCTGATAGCATTAATGAAGCGAAAACTGTTGTATGATTTCTAATCGCTTTTAATTTCAGTATGAATACGTAGAATGTCAGAAAAAACTAAATTTTTTGCTACATAACTGCGTTGAATTCGTTGTATTAATTTTTAACTCATGGTTTTTTTTTTAGTTTTTTTTTTTTTTTGAGCAATCACGATTGCTTATTGTTCTCATTTGACTGTTTTGAATTCCTATCATTTTATTTTCCCGCCGCCACCCTCCGCACTATTACCGTCGACCGGCTCCTCACGATGCTGCTCCTCTTGCGAAAACCGTCTCTAGGTTGCGTCCATATCCTACACACACACGCATACACACACACGCATACACACACACGCCTACACACACATACACACACTCATGCCTGCGTACAGACATAAACGCACACTCCTACACACACACACATACACATGCCTGCACACAGACACAAACACATATACCTACATATACACACACACTCCTACACACACACAGCACTGCATACACAACACGCACACACATGCATACAGACACACATACACATGCATACAGACACACATACACATGCATACAGACACACATACACATGCACCTACACACATGCGCCTACACAAACACACACACATGCGCCTACACAAACACACACACACATGCGCCTACACAAACACACACACGCTCGTGATTGAGAAAAACATAATTTGAATTCAAGATGCCAAAAATTCAAATTAATATATTTTTTCTCTTCTTTTTTTTAACTCGCATTCTGCTCTCAAAAGTGCGACCAAAGAGTTGAGGAATTTTTCAGGTATTTTCACCGCTGCTATACTGTTAAAAATTTTCCTGAAATTTTACAGTAAAATTAACTGCCCTACATGTTGCCAGCAACTTTTACTGTAAAATTTTGTGGTAGAAAAATGAGAAGGCTCTGGCTAGTTGTACTGTGATGTACAAATTGACGCTGCAATCGCTTACTTTTTCCCCAGCGGTGAAGCGGCATGGCGTAGCCAGGATTAAAATTAAAAAAAAGATACATTTCCAAAAAAAAAAAAAAAAAAAAAAACTGAAGGTTTGTAACTTGTGATTAGTCGAAGACAAGCTCTTTTTCTAATTGTCGCTGGGTTTTCAAGTTTCTGTAATGTTTGGTAATAAGCAGATATTGGTTTTGAAATAATGTAAGAATCACTTTTTATTTTAAAGTTCAGAATCCCTGCTAGGAAATAAAACCAACATTTTTTCGATTAAAAGTGAAAAACTACAATTTTCAATCGTTCTTCGTTAACTTTCCCGTTTTGGGGCACCCACCCCTATAGTGGAAAGGGGGGTACATGTGAGCATGGTATTTTTGACTAAGATAACGTCAAGCAAAAAATCTTGAAAATTTTTCAAGCAATGGGAACCACCAAGGGCCAAACTTTCAGAGCAATGAGCCATTTATGTTTCCTTAGTGAGAACTTCTTATTTGTTTTAGCAGATGTTGTATGTAATTTTATCGCTGTCTTCATCGCGTAAAAACACATTTTAATCTAACTAATAGGCTAAATTTAATTATTGCAAACCATTACTATTAAATCCTAGGGAAACTTTTACTCTAGAAAATTGATAATCTTTCTTGAGAAATGAAGAAATAAAAAAATTGCTCACATGTATATCCCCTATATATACAAACTAGCTGCGTTTCCCGGCTTTACCCGGTCCACCTTGAAAAAAAAAAAAAAAAACGGTGTCAAGTGATGTATATTCAACAATCAGGCGTAAAAAAAAATAAAAAAAAACATCATGATTTTCCTTCCAAACAATGACGACATATATTAAAATACTTTTAAGAAATTAAATCCAGAAAGATGGATTTAAAATGCGTAACCATGGAAACACAAAATAATATAATTTTAAGGAATTAAAATGCGAAAGAAAATGGTTCACAATTTGAATGGAATCGATATTTCTTAAACTTGATTTTAAAAGGCTTGTAACTTTTTTTCCTTTCGAGATGAAAGCTTATTTTTTCGACCATAGGTCGAGTTATCTGGAGTAAAAAAGGTCGTTTTTTCCAATGGCGTTAAAAAGAAAACTGTGGGACAATTCCTTCACTTTTTATTGATTTATTTAATGAAGAAAGTAGTGCCTAAATTTCAGCTAAGCCTAAAAAAATTCGAGCTAAAAACGCAAATAACTCCCGCCGTAACCAAGTTAGAGCATTGAAACAAATTGCGTAGAACGCGGGAAATTCTTCCCTTTCCAACGATATATAATATTACTATTTGCAAGTAATTTTTCACCCCCATATTCGGGAATTTATGTGAAAATTGGGCCTAAATTGGAATAAAAAAAGAACTATTCATCGAATTGTTTTCGAACTGGTCTGCAAACCTTCTCAGGACTTAAAGGAACAAACTGTGAAAATTTCAGCAAAATCGTCCGGGTAGTTCTGGAGTTTTGCGAGTTCAAACAAACAGACGCTTTTTGGAGACTTCATTTTATACTATGTAGAGATACAGTTTGAAGTTGTATTTGTTCGCGGCAATTTTAAAATTTAGATTTTATGACAGATCCTAGGTAATAGGGAAAAGTTTACGTCCTTGCCGAATTTAGCGCTGAAAAATACACGGAAATCACTGATCAAAATTTAAGAAACACGACAGAACCGGAATTTTGCAATTTCGTGCCAAATTTTCAAATGATTGCGTTCACACGTTTTGAGGCACATTATGAGATCTTTTGAGAAGCTCCAGCCCTGAGGAAAAGTGACTGCAAATAGATAATCTGGATTCCGAAAATTAAATTTAAAAAAATTATATTAATTTGAATTTTTGGCATATTGAATTCAAATTATGTTTCTCGCAATCACGAGCGTGTGTGTGTATGAATGCGCGTGTGTGTTTGTGTAGGCGCGCGTATTTGTATGTACGCATGTGTTTGCGTGTTGTGTATGCAGTGCTGTGTGTGCAGGCGTTCGTGTGTGTGTATGTAGGCATATGTGTTTGTGTCTGTGTGCAGGCATGAGTGTGTGTGTGTGTGTAGGAGTGTGTGTTTCTGTCTGAGCGCAGGCATGAGTGTGTAGGCGTGTGTGTGTATGCGTGTAAGTGTAGGATATTGACGCAACCTGGAGATGGCTTTCGCAATAGGAGCAGCATCGTGAGGCCGGTCGACGTGACGGTGGTGCTGGCAGAGGGTGCTGGCGGGAAAATAAAATGATAAGAATTCAAAACAGTCAAATGAGAACGATAAACAATCGTGATTGCTCAAAAAAAAAAAAAAAAAAAAAACGATGAATTAAAAATTAATAGAACGATTTAAAAACAGTTATGTAGCAAAAACTTTATTTTTTTCTGACATTCTACGTATTTATACTGAAACTAAAAGCGGTTAGAAATCATGCAACAGTTTTTGCTTTATTAATGTAATCAGGAAATTTTTAGGCATCTTCAGCTTTCATTTCGATGATCAATTTCTGCCTGAAGACGTGGTTTTATTGTTCTAAAACTCTAGATTAGCAGTCTTCAGCTGCCAACTGGCGACCTTTTCATTGAAAATGGCTAGCAAATAATCAAGTCTTAGTCGCCAAAAGTGGCGACCATGTGTCTCTTCATTTCTGAAAATTCAATTTAATCTGCATTTAGTGCTTTCTGACGTTGTTATTTCTTACTCCCATTAAGGCTCTTTATTTTTTACGCTGAATTCATATTTTTTGAATAATGGTTACCAAAAGTCGAAAGTGGCTACCATTGATTGTGACAATGGTAGCTAGAGGCAACTACAGAGGACGCCGGTTAATTGAATCGGTGGTTAATTGAATCAACCGCTTTAATAAGTCAAACCATCAAAAACAGAACAAAATTAAGCTTTATTGAACTAGACGCTTTATTGAATCAGCCGCTTTATGGAATCAAAACTCTTTAGAACACACGAGATTCATATAAGCGGCAGCCATTGTATTCAGAATTCCTAATCAAGAGCTTTATATTCTTCCTACTTAGTTCTCACGAAGGTGAAATAGCAATCTGATTTGATTAAAGTAAAAAAACAACGTGAATAAAGCACAAATTTGAAGAAAATACAGCATATAGCTATTTCAAGGCTACAATGGAGCCTCTTCATCAGTGCAAAAAGATCACCAACACAACCAAAAGTTGCGAGAGAACTAACAGCAACCAAGTGGACACCAGTATTTATCAGTCCACTGGGTTACTGTCAGTTCTCTCGCAACTTTTGGTTGTGTTGGTGATCTTTTTGCACTGATGAAGAGGCTCCATTGTAGCCTTGAAATAGCTATATGCTGTATTTTCTTCAAATTTGTGCTTTATTCACGTTGTTTTTTCACTTTAACCATATTGTAGCACAAAGCTTATATAATAATTTTTCATTTAACAATCTGATTTTTCTAAAACTGCTTTTTATTTTGTGTGTGTGTATATGTTCTGGTTAGCCAGACCGCCACATCCCAAGTCCACTGAGGATTTCCACCATTTTCCAAAATCAAAACGGATGAAGAGCCCAAAGTTCTGTAGTCTCTGCACTAGAAGGGAAAAAAAGAGAGGACCGAAAATAAGCATCCACCTGGATGTGATACTTCCCTCCTCTCCCCTATAAAAACGTTTTCGCCGCTGGGGCGCATGAGAACGCGCAATGTGCTGCCACTGCGAGTGAGCAAGAGTAAAGTGCTCAGCTGATCTCAATTGTCCGGGATTACCAAACAGGACTGCTCCACTTGAATGTGGATGATTTTCTACAGGAGGGGGAGGGGGAATTGGAAAGGGGGTCCCTTTTCTCCCCCCGATAGGAGAAGTCACCATTTTAGGTGAAACATTGTGTTTTATAGTGTATTACAGCTTTCTTAAGTACTGAAACAGTTAGTACATTGCTCGTGCGTAACATTACTTTTTAACGCATTAGAGCCTATTTAACTACAGTAGAATCTACATGAAATACACCGCAAGCTCAGTCATTTCCTAATTGGGCGGTAATTTACTGAAAATACCACGCCTTGCCTTCAATCTTCGAGTTGAACCGAACCATTGCTTCGGTCACTCGTCTGGTCTGTGCTAATTCTTTATTAGCTACCAGTTTGTTTGGCACTCTTGGCTTCCTAAAGAGGTTTTCTATCTCCAGCTCAGTCACTTTCATATGCCGGACTGATGAGTGCTAATAAGCACGAAACTGCAGTCCTCGGGTGGAAATGACTGAGCTTGCGGTGTATTTCATGTATTTCTGCTTTAGCCCTGGCTAATTGGACGGTAATTTACTGAATATACAGTAGAACCTCTCAATAAGAGACACTAAGGGGACCGGAAATTTTGTCCCTTAAATAGAGGTGTCCCTTCTTCGGAGGTATATGAGTTGATGTATGCAATATATTAAATCAGTATAATTTCGTAATAAAACATAAACTATTAAAATAAAATGCTAAAAATAATTCATCGATACTGAATAAAATTCAAAAGTATTGAAATTTCAAAATTTATTCTTTATATAATTAAAACTTAATAAAGAATTGGCAATGGTATAGTTTTGTAACTCACATGAACTATTTTGTAGTAATTCCTCGTATAAACTTGTTAGATTTCACCCAATTTAAAATTCAATATCAATCTGTGTTAATATTTCAAATTTTCTACGCAAAGCTATTCATGGGCCGTTGATTATCCATCGGCCGTTAGCCTACAAGAATAAATTGCTGAGAGGGAAAACATGCATGTAAATTTTAGCAAGAATTTTATAATCATAATCATGCATTATAAAATTCTTGAAAAATGCATCATATTAGTACACGTTAATGTCAAACTTTCACCAGTTGAATTTTAGATTCTTAAATTTCAGTAAATTCAATACTTTCTATGCATTTACAGATTAATGTTTTGAAGTTTTCGATGTAACTTTCCCTTAAATAGAGTGTCCCTTATTCAAAGGCAAATACATAGAAGTCCCAATTCAAAAGAACTGGGACCTGAAAAAAATGTCCCTTAAATAGAGGTGTCCCTTATTCAGAGGCAAATACATAGAAGTCCCAATTCAAAGGGACTGGGACCAGAAAAAACGTCCCTTAAATAGAGTGTCCCTTATTCAGAGGCAAATACATAGAAGTCCCAACTCAAAGGGACTGGGACCAGAAAAAACGTCCCTTAAATAGAGTGTCCCTTATTCAGAGGCAAATACATAGAAGTCCCAATTCAAAGGGACTGGAACCAGAAAAAACGTCCCTTAAATAGAGTGTCTCTTATTCAGAGGCAAATACATAGAAGTCCCAATTCAAAGGGACTGGGACCTGAAAAAATGTCCCTTAAATAGAGGTGTCCCTTATTCAGAGGCAAATACATAGAACTCCCAATTCAAAGGGACTGGGACCAGAAAAAACGTCCTTTAAATAGAGGTGTCCCTTAAAGGAGGTACTACGGTATTTTCACATTTTTCGTGTGAAACACTTTTTCTAACGCATTACAGCACTGGAATATTTAGTACATTATAAGTGCGTAATTTTGTTCGCAAATCCATTAGAGCTGACGTAATTGTTTTGTTAATGCATAAGAACAAGGTTCTTCAACCTATCTTGCTGAAGGGTCACATTGAAAATTTTTGGAGGCAAGACAGGCCAACAATCAAACGATATTTCAGTTCAGAAAGTTTAGTAGCCAGGTTGCAAGTCATTTTATGCTGTCTTTGAATCAGAAGAAGGATGGAGGTGAGGGGATATGACATATCCGCAGGAAATTTTTACAAATGGAAGTCTTAAAAACGCAGTTTTAGTAAATTTTCGGTAGTGTTAGAGATGGTCAGGGGACAAGTTTCAGAGTCTACCTCCAGAGAAATTTTCAAAATTCACACTAAAATTTATATTTTTAGGCAATTTCAGTAAAATTAACGAAAAGGGGGTTACAATTCTCTCCCCAATCTGGATCCCAAAGGTGATCTTTGGTGATGTCAAAGGTTTTACAACTTACAAATTACAGTTTTGAAACGCACTCTGGTGATTTGTGATGTTAAGAAAATGAGTAAGGTTCAGAAGAAAGAAAGAAAGAAAGAAGAGAAAACATTCTACCTACATGCTTAACATCAAATTCAACAAGTTTCTAAGGGAAAAAAAAATAAAAATTATTTTATGCAAAATAAATTTAGCAACATCATTTATTTATACATCTATCAAATGCTTATCCCATGGCGTAACTTAATAAAAATTAATAAAGATGGAGCTAGCTACGAAGTATATCCCATGGGGAAGTGTTCACTTCATCCCATACAAAGCATCTTAGATGCTTTTATGGAAGGAGATTAATGGAACATTGTAAAAATTAGTTCATGCTTTTTGAGTAGAGTAGGAACGATCAAGAAACACTGCATATATTATTTTTAAACCTTTTTTTCTCAAATAATATTCATTTGCTTTCAAAAAAAAAAAAAAAAAGCAACGAGTTCGTGATTAAGACCAACTTTAACACGTTTCTCTGGGGGGGGGGGGGTGGAATCACCGAGATGAAATTAGCAAAATCATTTATTTACACATTTATGTGAAATGCTCATCCCATGGCGCAATTTAAAGAGAAATTCATGAAGATGGAGCAAGTACAAATTATATCCCTGGGGTTAGTGTTCGCTTCATCCCATTTAAAGCATCTTAGATATTTTTATGGGAATCATGAAAGGAGATTAATCTAACATTGTAAAAATTTGTTCATGTTTTTTGAGTAGAATAGGAACGATCAAAAAACAATGTGCATATAGAATTTAAAATTTTTTGTTTCCAAAATAATTTAATTTGCTTTCAAAGGAAAAAAAAAAAACATTGATTTCTTGATTAACATGAAATTCAACAAGTTTCTGGGGAAAAAAAATATTCTGCAAGATAATTTTTTCAAAATCATTTATTTATACATCTATCACATGCTCATCCCATGGAGTAATTGAAAAGGAAATGAATAAAGATGGAACAAGTGCGAATGTTATCCCATGGGGGAAGTTGTTCGTTTCATCCGATTGAGCTTCGTGTGAAGTGGAACAGCATCGGAAGTGGTTAACAGAAAGCTGCATCCGGGCGGGGGTGGGCAGCCGACCGAACCCACTAACAACCGTTTTGTCACGGCGGCGCAAGGCGCGGCAGGCGCAGCGAAACACACGGCACGTGACTTTATTAAGTGAAGAGCACATCGAGGGGTGCCCTTTGTGAATGGAACTGCATTTCACGGAAGAATTCAGTCTGTCTGCCTACTTTATGAGTACGGTCGGACCTCGATTTAAGGTCATCCTTCGGGACTTCACGAAACTGATCTTATAAGCGGGTTGACCTTATAACCGATTCGTCGGACCTCCATATATCGAAGTAGCAAATTGTCGGAAAAAAATTCGATATACAGAAATTTCGATACATAGAAACGAACTTATTTTATCCTTGAAGTCTCCTAAATTATTAAAACTAAAGCTAATTTACGTGTATAAAACCCAATTTCTAATTCATACGAGCATCGGATTAAATAAAAGTTAGTAATTAAAAAAGTAACAGAAATTAAACTTTTGCGCCTTCATACATCTACTTTCTTCTTCAATTCCACTTGATCCGCAACATTAGTGGATTTTCGTTTTGACAACGTAATCGAAAGAAAAGTAAAAAATCAATCTACTTAACTTAAATGATTTTTACTGCAGCTAAAAAGACTAGGAATGATAATCAACAGACAAAAGGGAGAACTTGAAACTGATTTTACAATGTTGCTGGTTACAACTAAGATTTGAAATAAACTTAAGGGAATTTAAGAACTCCAGAACGAAACAACGACCTATCTACACGCCCCTCAACCCAAGATTTCTTATGAGTTTCGTAGCAACCTTTAGTGAACATAATTTTCTCCCCTAACCTTCATTTTTCGTGAGACAAACAGTCTAAAGTGGAAAAAAAAATCTACGAATGTCTCGAAAAAAAATCGATATATAGAGATTTTTTCGATATATAGAAACAATTTTTCTATGTAATGAACTTAGAAATTTGCTGGGATTTCGATATGTAGAAAATTTCGATATGTGGAAGTTCGATATATGGAGGTTCGACTGTATATTCATTGATAAATAAACATTTAATTAATTAAATCACTTCAAAATTTAATACTTTAAAAACTATCAGTTAATTAGGTTATTATAGTTAAATTGATTTGAACAAATTTAAATTTTTGGAATCAATAATAAATTTGAAATTATTTTTTTAAACTTTCATTTAAGAGTAAAGCTGCATTCAAATATCCCCAAGCAAACAACTGATGTGCAACTTACCTTACTTAAAATTGTCATTAATACAGAACTAATATGTTTTTTTTTTAAATTTAAACAAAATGGTTTCTAATTATTTTCTGAAAATTTCTTCAGCTTCTCCTGACTGGTAAAAGAGTGCAATATGTACACACTGAGTGCCCGCATTACTACTTCATATTTAAGTATCACTGTCGAAATGCTCACTTACTACTACATTCTGTGCCCTACTTGCTACGTTAATAGGAAAAACGACTTTCACTTTTTAAGGATCGTATATCGCGGTGAATTCTTGGAAGTGAATCTATTAGGCACTGAAATCATTCAAAGAAATCTGAGAAAACTGACCTTATAAGCGATTAATGTATTATGACCTGACCATATATCCGATAATACATGACATTGAATTCCTATTCAGTGAGCCGGAACTTTAGAAAAGTGACCTTATATGCGGGGTGACCTTATAAGCGGGTGACCCTATATAGAGGCCTGACTGTATTTGTTAATCCCTTCTAATTTCAAATGTAGTTTTCTAATTATAAGACTACTTGTAAAACTATAGACTACTTTCTGAACAACTTTTAAACAAAGGAAATCTGGCTGGGGGCAATATAAAGGTATTTTGTAAAATCCTGCATTAGTAGAACCAGGGCCATGCACAGAGTTGACACCTGTTGGACCGACCCTGAGTTTGAAGGAGACGCCAGAATTTAAAAAAAAATTAATGCTTAAACCTTTTTTAAAATATATGGATGGCTCAACAGCCAAATCGATTAATTTCACTTTTAGAAAATCTTCATTTCTGTTTTAATAGTTCTTTATAAATGCTTAGCATGTCAATTTATGTTAAAGTTTCGGTTCAGTGCATTTCTGACCATGTGGTGGCAGAAAATGTAACACGAGTGCCTATTTACTCCTATAGATAACACCATCTTCTTCATAGATATTTTCTATGTTTTATAGAGTTTGTAAATTCGGCAAGTGAGGCATCCATATATAATTCAAATGTAAACCAAATCAAAGAGATAAGGTAACTAACATTGTTAAGACAAAGTATTAGTAAGTATACGAAATTTGTATTTAAAATTAAGAAAAATTAAATGGGGTCTGACTTATTTGGGACCAGCGCAAGTCATTTCAAAAGAGAAAAATCGATTTGTTAGCATTTGGAAATTCATCATAACTCACACAAGACCAATCGAGCAGAAGAATCGAAAAAAGATCTAACAGAAGAAATTTTCCGATTAAATTGTTTTGATTCTGTTAGTAGGACCTGATTATCGAACAATCCTGCTAGACCATGACCTACAGGGCCCCTGAATTTTAGGGGCCTGTAAATACTGAAGAACGCAACTGTAGGTTGTTTAGCTATCAACTGAGCTATAGACTAACAAAGAAGATTGCTGCTCGCAGCACATCAACTCTTCAGCGTTTTTAAAATTTACGATTTTGACTAGAAACTTGAAACATTAAAAACAGAGTAACAGGGACTAGACCACAATTTGTTAGCCTGATTGTTGGACCTGTTATTGAGAGTTCAATCTCTTAAAATGTCCATTATGAATAAATTCTAATAAAAAATAATGCACTTTTTTAAAAGTGGTAAGTGATTGCAATTCCTATACTATTACTGTTGCTCAGAAAACGTGAAGTTGCTATTCTATAGCTCGGGTAACCAACCCTAATACAGAGATTACCGCAGAACTTTCAATTTCTCTGATGTCTTCAAAGATATAAGAAATCTACTTTTTTCAGACTTCAATGTCAAAAATGTTCCGGAGAAAGCCCCAGTATTATCCCTATCCCTTTAAAGTCACCAAAAGTTGCCCAAAATTGTGTTTTTAAAACTTTCTTTCTACAGGGGCTGCGTTCGGCTATTTAGCCTCTTGCAGATCTTGTGCGATCCCCCGATATGGCATCCAGTCTTTCATGTGCCACCGTTATGGCACAGATGTCAATGGCACAAATGATTTTGATACCCAGTTTCGCACCAGACGGAGGCACTTGGGCTCTCTTCGATGCGAAACTGCACTAATGACTACACTTTGCCGAGGGTATTTAAAGCCAAACGAATAACCAAGGGATATTTTACATGCCAAATAATCATACAACATGGGCGCTGACGATATTCTGCATCTCGAAAATCCACCGTGGGACAGAACCGGAACCACGGTGCCGAAGGAAAACACCTTACCACCACGCCACCCAGCCGATCCCCTAGGCCTCTAGGGTCATCAGAATAGACTTTGACTTAAATTTTGAAAAACTTTTGACAGAGAACCTCAACTTCCTCCTCTCTTAACGAAACTAAAAACTTTAATATTTCGCTATTTGACTTCAATTTTAAAAATGTATCCTCACACATTGCCCCACCTCTCCCGACTGCATCCTCCTAACACTATAAGAGAGTAAGTAAAACTACGTTTTCAGACTTCAGTTTCGAAAACGTTTCAGTTAGATCCCCTAAACCTTCCAGTGACGTCACCAACGACAGATTCTAAACATTCCATTTTTAGGACTTAAGAAACAATAAGAAATAAAGAACACAAAGAATAAAGAATGTCTGAGTAGAACCACACTTCCATACTATAGAGCTTCCTTTGAAGTAGGAAGAATGGAAGCTGGATACTTTCCAGGTATTTTGATTTGTTAAAGATGCATATAAGCAACATAGGGTACAAAAGTTCAAAAAGTTATGAAAATATAGTTTTACATATTACTAAGAATTCGATATGTTTCAAAAAAAAAAAAAAAATAATAATAATTTGAATTTCGACATCTTGAATTCAAATTATGTTTTTCGCAATCACGAGTGTGTGTACGTAGGCGTGTGTGTTTGTGTGTGGGGGTATGTGTGTTTGTGTGTAAAGGGTATGTGTATGTGTGTGTAGGCATATGTGATTTTGTCTGTGTGCAGGCATGAATGCGTGGGTAGTTGTGTGTATGTGTGTGTGTGTATGTTTTTGTGTGTGTGTACGTGTAGGTGTCTGTATGTCTGCGTGTGTGTATGAGTTTGTGTGTGTATGTGTGTCTAGGTGTATGTGTGTGCGTGTGTGTGTAGTTGTGTATGTATGCGCGTGTGTGTAGGACATGGATGCAACCTGGAGACGGCTTTCGCTATAGGAGCAGCATCGTGAGGAGCCGGTCGACGGTGATAGTGCGGAGGGTGGCGGTGGAAAAATAAAATGATAGCACGCCAAAAACAGTCAAATGAAAGCAATAAGCAATCGTGATTGCTCAAAAAAAAAAAAAAAAAGATACATTTTTTTCTCACTTTTTAAGTGTATAATTCTTTTACAACCAACCGAATTTTCACACCTCCTTTGCAAAAATATTGCTCTTAAAGCAACGCACAATTCCCTTTTGCTAAAAATATCGGCTCACATGACCCACTGACATTATAACTTCCCATCTCCTCAATCGCAATCCATTTACAACCTCAATGGGAATATTTACAAGAAGCAGCGCTGCCTCTCAACCCTTCTTTTAGTTCCACTCAATGACCCCCTCCAGGCGATGTATCCTGGAAAGGTTGTAAAGGGTCTGCTGTGGGTGTCACGCGATTTCCGAATTGAAACCGCCCCCCAGCAGTGGCCTGCATGTCCCTTTCATTATCGAATTTCTATATGATGGTTCTTGCTCGGTGATCGAGCATGGATTTAGGGTTAGTCGGCTGCTAAGAGGCGGTAGGGCACCACGGATCGAAAATCTAACGAAAGGGCTGATATGCAAGAGACTGATACAGGACGAAACCTCGAATAGTTATATTAATTACTTTTAAATAAACATAATGAGACTTTTGATCTAAAAAAAAAATTAATTTGAACTTTGACATCTTGAATTCAAATTATGTTTTTCGCAATCACGAGTGTGTGTGTGTATGTATACGTGTGTGTTTGTGTGTGGGGGGTATGTTTGTGCGTGGGCGGTTTGTGTAGGCATGTGTGTGTGTGGGTAGTTGTGTGTATGTGAATGTGTAGGTGTGTATGCGTTTGTGTGTCTGTATGTACGCGTGTGTGTATGTCTTTGTGTGTCTGTATGTATGCGTGTGTCTGTATGTATGCGTGTGTCTGTATGTATGCGTGTGTGTATGTCTTTGTGTGTCTGTATGTATGCGTGTGTCTGTATGTATGCGTGTGTGTATGTCTTTGTGTGTATAGGTGTATGTCTGTGTAGGTGTAAGTGTAGGATATGGACGCAACCTGGAGACGGTTTTCGCTAGAGGAGCAGCATCGTGACGCGGCCGGCCGGTCGACGGTGGTGCTGCAGAGGGTGCTGGAGGGAAAATAAAATCATAGCACATCAAAACAATCATGAGAGAACAATAAGCAATCGTGATTGCTCGAAAAAAAAAAGATATATGTATATATTTTTCACTTAAATCTTCAAAAATAAGGAAACTATCACGAAGAAAAGCAATTCATAGTTTTATAGGCAGCAATATTTAAATCATTGACAATTAATTTTAAAAAGGGTCCAATAGCCGTACACGTCATTAAGGTTCAGCTTTAAAACGTATACGAACGATGTGCCTTAAAATACTGATGATCAATTTAGATAGAAGATATGTATAAAAAAATTTTGAAAAAAAAAAAAAAAAAAAAAAAAAAATAGAACCGACTTCAAAATTGCTCTAAAAAGTGAAAAATAATTTTATTCTTTAAACACCATCGATAATACTTTTAAACATAATTTTTGAAGTTGGTGCAAAAACAAAAAGTAAAATCCATTGTAACCATGCTTCGTTCATATTGTTATCAAAAAATCATCCAAAGTTAGGAACGAAACATTTATATCGTTACTCAAATATGCTGTCATCAATGCGTAATGCATGTGGTAGTGAAGAAACTGGGCCTGATTTAATTTATAGTTGTAACTGAGTTATGGCTGTGAATGATTTTATCGATCGTTTTTGCGCCAACTTCAAAAATTATGTTTAAAAGCATTATCGATGGTGTTTAAAGAATAAAATTATTTTTCACTTTTTAGAGCAACTTTGAAGTCGGTCCTATTTTTTTTTTTTTTTTCAAAATTTTTTTATTTTATTCTTTTTAGTGTAAATGTATTTCAGAAATATTAAGAAGTTACTATAACGAAACTTTACCTTATTTTTTTCATAAAAATGCTCCATACTAGAAAAATAAAAAGACGCCTTAAACTTTAAGCGATTGACAATAAAAATTTATCTTTGTTCCTTGCTGGAATTCATTTGTGTGTTAATTTAATTATAACCATTTAAATATTACGTTTTCCCTAACATTACATTTCACAGCATACACATTTTTTTACATTTTACATTTCACAGCATAGTTGCTTTTTGTGCAATCCTGTATCTCCTTACTCAGCCCAAATCATCTGTTATTGGCATACTTAATAACGATAAAAATACTACTATAGTTGAAGTAAACCTAACCTAGTAGCATTGTGAAGGCTAAGCAGATCCTAATCACTGCATAAACCTCGCTTTCACGTTAGGTTTACCCCCACTATAGAGCAATGACACTGAAGAAACTTGATGCTTGCTTCAGAGAAGCCTCCATTCAAAATTATCACCACAATTACTATTAATATTATTGTTGTATGGCACCAAATTGTTGAAACAATGGGTTTTATGTTTAATCATTTAATAGGGAAATTGCATGAAATTTACTGTTTTTTGACCATAACTTTTTTTTTAACGAACAAATATGGTCAAACAAAGTAATGGGAATTAAGTTGAGCCATCCCCTATCGATTAAAAGAAGAATCATCAAAATCGGTCCACTAGGTGAGACGCTAAGAGTGGACAAACCAAAAAAAAAAAAAAAACATACATACGGTATGAACTGATAACCGCCTCCTTTTTGAAGTCGGTTAAAAAGTAGGTGCGGGTAAAAAGGCCTACCAAATTGAGATTTAAAATAAAATAAAAACAATGCATCCGAATCAACAAGTTGTAACATTAATTAACATAGAGATCAATTACTATACAAAACTAACAAAACATGGCTACTTTTATTAAAAACAAAAAACATAAAAATAAACATTTCTAAGAACCTTTTCAATAGACCCTCCAATTTCCGCACGGACAACTAGGGGGTAATACAGTTTACCCCTAGTTCCGGCACTGCAATTCCTGTACTCATACCAAGTATAGGCTCGAATTCATTTAAATTCATGAATTCACATAGGGTTTTTGACTCCCCCCCCCCAATATGCGTCTAGCGAGGACTCTCCTTGCCAGAAAATCCGCGAAACATAATGTTTACGCCTATTTTATAACAAGGACTGAATTTTTGGAACTTGAAGAAAAAAAATCCAAAGAGGTCTAAATTTAAAATTTTGTGTCATAAAATTGCTCTTTTCTACACGTTGACGGAAAAGTTTACCCTACTTTTAACACGCTTCTCTTAGCTTCACTTGTATGTATGTATGTATGTATGTATGTATCTTCTAACGGAATTTTGCAACTCAAATTTCGCTTACTTCCAGCGATCGGATTCTTTTGAAATTTGTCACGCAACCTCAGACTTGATGACAATGTCTATTCTATAGTTAAATTAATTAATTAACTATTTATTGTTAGTTTATTCCAATTTTAACCAATATTTTGGCATAAATCCCACAATGTGAAGAAGAATAGTTTTTAAAAATATATTAAAAAATGCTCGAAAAAGTATTTAAAATTATCTATAAAAACCTTTTATTTTTCTGAATCAGACAAAATTTGTTCCAAGGTTCCAAGGTAATTAGAACATGAGTTATGATTGTTTTAAACTAATTTCATGCTCAAATTCAGATGAGCCTTCAATTGGTAATTCATCGTTGATCAGGCCATTGTTAAACGATACTTTTATTAACATGTATCTCAAATTTTCAAAGTAATATAAATATGATTTCCGCACACATACAACGATGACTCTGATGGATTAGCTGGATTAGACAATTATTTGACAGGAAATTTATCGGCGCAGTTGAATGTTTTTAGAGCTCAGTTATGATACTTTAAGGTGTATAATTATTCTTTTTGGAGTTCACAAGAGACCGCGTTTCGAATGCTGTCCGAGACCTTTAGTCGCTTTTCTTCGGGCAAATTTCATGAATGTAAGGGATTTTGAATTGTGTTAAAATGAATATTTTTTCGTAAAACAAACTAAACGAAACTGATGAAAAATATTAAAAAAAAATATAAAAAAAAAGAAAATAATGGTTTAAAAATCTAAAAAAAAAAAAAAAAAAAACACGCTTTTATAGCAAATGAACTAAAAAGTAAAAAATAAGTTTTGGATGTTAAGTATGACAAAATAATTGACCAAACAATTAACTTTAATGTAAAAAAAAAAGAAGGGGGGGGGGGAGTGGAGCTTCATATGAGTTGTCTTAAATTTCTTTCATTTGTTCCTTGCAAAAAAGTAAATAAGTAGCGCCTAACTTTTTTTTTCTTTTCTTTTTTACATTAAAGTTAATTGTTTGGTCCATTATTTTGTCATACTTAACATCCAAAACTTATTTTTTACTTTTTAGTCCATATTACTACAAAAACGTGTTTTTTTTTTAGTTTTTTAAGCTGTAATTTTTTTCTTTTATTTAGGTCTCTTTGTTGGACATGCGTCACTTGACGCAACTTTTATTTTCGAGTGAGACCGTGCAGCTAGTTATTGATAAAAAATCCCGAAATCATTTCAAACTAAGCTAAATCTCTATATAGTATAAAATGAAGTCTCCAAAAAGCGTCTGTGTGTTTGAACTCGCAAAACTCGAGAACTACCCGGCCGATTTTGCTGAAAATTTCACAGTTTGTTCCTTTAAGTCCTGAGAAGGTTTGCAGACCAGTTCGAAAACAATTCGATGTATAGTTCTTTTTTTATTCCAATTTAGGCCCAATTTTCACATAAATTCCCGAATATGGGGCTGAAAAATTACTCGCAAATAGTAATATTACATATCATTGGAAAGGGAAGAATTTTCCGCGTTCTACGCAATTTGTTCCAATGCTCTAACTTAATTGCGGCGGGAGTTTTTTACGTTTTTAGCTCGAATTTTTTTAGGCTTATCTGAAATTTAGGCATTACTTTTTTCATTAAATCCATCAATAAAAAGTGAAGGAATTATCCCACAGTTTTCTTTTTGACTCCGTTGAAAAGAGCTACCTTTTTTACTCCAGATCTAACTCGACCTGTAGTCGAAAGTTTAACCCTCTATCTCCATTAGAAAAAAAGTTACAAGCGAATTAAATGAAGTTCAAAAATCTGTTCTCTATTCAAGTTTTTATCCATTTTATTTTGCGTTTCCACGGTAACGCTTTTTGAATCCATTATTTCCATCTTTCTCATTTTCAATTCTGAAACTTATTTTATTTTGTGTTTCTATGGTTACGCTTTTTAAATCCATCTTTCTCATTTTATTTTAATTTCTCAAAAGTGTTTTCGTATCTGTCGTCATTGTTTGGCGAGAAAATTTTGCATGATGGTTCTTTTCTTTTATTTAAGGGGGTCCGGGACACAAAATCCTCAAATTTTGCAATTTTTTTTTTATAATTTGAAAAATTGCTCCGTTTTTTTCTGCTTAAGAGGACGTTTGAATCTTGTTTCTACCTTAAATAGAACGAAAGTTATAGTTATTTTTGTTGCATGCATCTAACGAATGTGTACATAACTTTGAAACTTTAAACGCGTTTTTCTCCATGATGCAATTTTTCCCGATTTCTTGCATTCAAACTCTTATAAGTCAGGAACCGATAGAGATAAAGTAATGAAACTTGGAGCATATCTTTTTCAAGCAATTTACTTTAATTTTTATTCGGCGAATTTGAAAAAAACGTTTACTGCAAAAATTATGATTTTTTAAAAAAAAAGTATCTTTGAATTTTTCGAAATTTTTCTTCAAATATTTTTTATTTTTTATTGAATCAATATTTTTAAAATCGCCGAATAAAAATTAAAGCTTAGATATTTGTGCATACTTTTTTGAAAAAAAATTGAAAATTGACCAACAATATTTTGAGTTATAGCAATTTAAAGCAACCCCATTTTTTTGAAAAAAACTAATTAAATTTAAATAAAAAAATAATTTTTTTTCATATTTATGTTATGATTTTGCTCATTAATAAATGATGAATCAGTTCAAAAAATTTCAAAACTCTGAAGTACATAATAAAAAAATTTTCAAAATGTGTCCCGGACCCCCTTAATCCTGATTATTGTAGATACTTCACTTGATGCAATGGTTTTTTTTCAAGATAGACCGGGCAAAGCCGGGCAATGCAGCTAGTTCAAATTAAACTTTAGTACATAACCAAAAAAATCACTATAAAACATGAAATACTTTCTGACGGGTTGATTTTCTATGAGGATAAGAGCTTCAAAATAATCGAATGTTTTTTCTTGGAAAGAAATATACGCCAGGATATCGAACCAGAGAATGTTCATTTTGTCTATCGCGTGACCCGAAGTGCCCGTCCAGCCTTCTGCAAGAAGCTACATCAAGGAATCGCTTCTGGAAAATGGCATTTCTCCAAATGATCCATTCGACCACGCCCCTCGGTCCCGTCCACAGGGGAAGGAAGAAGATGCCCCCCCCCCCAATGCCGTCTGAAAGATGAAACTAAAGGGGAAATGATGAGTTATCTTTGGATTGCAGACGCTCTGGTAATGGCGATGTTAAGGGAATAAGTTATGATGTCAAATGGTCAGATTATATCTGGCGAAAGACCATTACCTGGGCTTAGTTTGGTTCTGTTTGTTTCGGTTTCTTTGTTTTGCTCTGCGAATGGATAGATAATGGATGGACAGAATTTCGAAACACTCCATTTTCGCTTTAGCTGTGCTTAAAGAATTGACAAGCAACAAAATGATCTGGCGCAGAAGGAATTGTCTGAAGTGTTTGAGAAATTGTACGCCTTCAGGAATGACCGGGAACTGTTTTCAAATAGCTTGAAAAATGGCTCCAGCTGCTTTTATAAGGTGAAAGAGAAAGGACATTTGTTAAAGAGGAAAAATTTAGGAATTGAAATTATCGAGAAAACGTAATTAAATGAAAAAAATGACCACGCGTTTCGACTTGTTTTTAAGGTAATAAACTCTTATCGACACCAACAAGTTTTTTATCAATATTATTTTCCGTTCTATTTCTTGAAACAAAAACTAAAATACGTTCAAGATCTCTGTAATTTGTTCGGAGCTAAAAAATATTTCTTTGTAATATTGTTTTTTTCAGGCTAAAAGAGATATATATTTCTCTTCGACGCGCTATTGATTAAGTTTTTTCAATTGTTCAAAATATACTCTTAAACTATCCAAATTTCTTTGTTTTGTGTGTATGCGTGTCCTAAGCCAAAGTTATTTTATATAAAGTTTGTTCGAAAGAAATACGCTTGTTAATGAGGATTTTTACAAAACCATTAATTCTTCCCATAAACTTTAAACCTTTTTATTAACGGATGAAGTGTTTTAAATAAAAAAGCAAAAATGAAGTACAAAACGTACAAAATAAATGCGGAAATTTTTTGTAAAACAATGCCAATAATGGATCCATCCTGAATTACAATGGGCACAACCAGTCTTTGAAATCGTCACACAAAACAAGATCAGCCCGAAACTCGAGGCATTTTCTGTACGACCCCTAAAGAATCAAAACAAACAACAACCTTGATGAAGGCTTTATTAAACCCTATCTCTATCTCAATGGCTAAATATCGAAATTCGCATAAGTTTTCACGATAGGGTCTTTTCCAATGAGGCCGTGG
This sequence comes from Uloborus diversus, assembly GCF_026930045.1. NCBI lineage: Eukaryota > Metazoa > Arthropoda > Arachnida > Araneae > Uloboridae > Uloborus > Uloborus diversus. The sequence goes on along the minus strand of NC_072732.1, from coordinate 16,877,412 downwards.
AGGTGGCACGCGATTTGAAAGGGCGTTTTAATACGGCAGGGGGCGCTCCCGAGGAAGAGGGGGGAGTTTTATAGCTTCCGAAACGAACATCTTAATTTCCAATGCCTCGTGACTTTCGATTTCTGAGACAAGAGAGAGTTAAAGGAATGATAAAAGTTGCGTGTTGGGGCAGATTAGCGATTGCTTTGATATTATGAGTGACGATATTCTATCGTTGGGGACGAAAAAAAATCTTGAGGCATCTTAACTTCGGGGAGTTGTTTCGTGAGAGGCTGGTATTGGACATCGATGAAAGTTCTTGGAACTCCGATTTTTACGAGTCATGAGTATGAATAAACATCTGTGAAGTATTTGTGATTCGAAATTGTGTCACGATTTGGTGAGATATCTGTTTTTAAAAACGCAAAGAGTTGTTTAATTGTTTCTATTTATGGTAAATTTTTGCATCCAACTATGTTTGATGATTCGCCAAAACGCAGCTGTTACTTCAATAAAGCAGTTTTAATCAGTGTTTAATATGAATTTTAAACTTGCTTATTTTTCTTCAAAAGTTAACCAATCTGTCTGATTTTTTTCCAACTGTAGAAGCAACAGATTGTCGCTCGACATTTACACTTAGTATGTGACGACATTGATTGCCATTTGTGAAAGGACACCTACTAGATGGACCATCGTTGTTTAACACAAATCAATGATAACTGGCTTAGCTACCAACAGATGGAATCACCGTTCATCTCCACTTCTACAACTTAGATATGAACTTGAAGGAGAAGGAAATTTCTCCAGAACAACTATGCCCATTGTGAATCTAGTGTGTCCGCATATTTAACAATCATGTACTCGTTTGTACTTGGTGGGTCTGTATGGCCTCGAGTATCGAACCCGCGATCTTTGGAGAATAAGTCCTGTGTTCCAACCTAACTATTCTTCAGGCCAGAAAGCCAATTTTGTAGACGTGAAAATATTGCAGTTGATGCGATATTATGAAACAATTACGTGGTGATGATAGAAAAACAAAGTTCGAGATTAACAGTCGCCACTCACTACGTGACAATTTAACAAAAAAATAAAAAAATAAATAAATAAATAAATAAAATAAAATAAATAAACAAAATAAAATAAATAAATAAATAAATGGCGACTAAAAGTACTAATATCATTCTCCACCAAGAAGCCACAATCTCTAAACCCAACCGTGCAATTATTTTAAGTTTATGCCACCAATTATACTGCATTCACGGAAAAGATAGACTTGATAAACAAAGAAATTCATGGCAGCCACTTTTATCACGTGTTATGCTTGGACGAGAACAAATTGGTACAAAGCGGACGGTGAATGCAAACAGTATTGGATTACTTTGTTAGTTTTATTATTCCAGAGAAAATCCCATCTGGCATAATGGCAAACCTTCAGGAAACATTTTTGTTTACTTTCGGACTATCTTGTTTGTGAACAGAATATAGTTATTTTAATCTTTATCAAAACTGGCAACTTTTGAGCTTTAATAATAATTTAAAAGCGAATTTGTTGTTCAGTTTCATTTTCTTTTTAACACGCTTTTATTAGCTTCACCTGTATGTATGTATGTATGTATGTATGTATGTATGTATGTATCTTGTAACGGAATCTTGCAGCTCAAATTTCGCCCACTTCCTGCGATCGGATTCTTTTGAAATTTGGCACACGACCTCAGACCCGATGACAATGCAATATTCTATAAACAAATTAATTAATTAACTCTTTTAATTGTTAATTTTCTCCAATTTTAATCAATATTTTGGTCTAAATCCAACAATGTGAAAAAGGAAAAATTTTAAAAAATACATTAAAAAATTCTCGTAAAAATTATTTAAAAATATCTACAAAAACCTTTAATTTTTCTGCATCGGACAAAATTTGTTCCAATGTTCCAAGGTAATTAGAACATGAAATATAATTGTTTTTAACTAATTTCATGCCAAAATTTAGGTGAGCCTTCAATTGGAAATTCATTGCTGATCAGACCACTGTTGAGCAAAACTTTTATTCAAATGCATCTCTAATTTTCAAAGTAATACAAATATGATTTTCGCAAACATACATCGATGACTCACAGTAGCTTTCCATCGGGGTGCCCTTGTCATAACTTTAAGATATTACCTTGCACTCTGTTTTTATAAATAATTTCGTCAATTCTGGATAAATATTTCAACTGTAAGACTAAAAAACAGAAAAGTAAAATAATAGTTTAAAAAACTAAAAAAAAAAAAAAAACACGCTTTCGTAGCAAAATGAACTAAAAAGTGAAAAATAATCTTTGGATGATAGTAGTTGACCAATCACTTAATTTTAATGTAATACAAAAAAGCGTGGGGGGCTTCTTATCAGTTGTGTTGAACTTCTTCCATTTGTTGTCCAAGTAAAAATGTAAATAGACAGCACCCCACGCTTTTTGTATTGCATTAAAATTAAGTGATTGGTCAACTACTATCATCCAAAGATTATTTTTCACTTTTTAGTTCATTTTGCTACAAAAGCATGTTTTTTTATAGTTTTTTAAACTATTATTTTATTTGGTTTACAAACAAGTGGCGACTAGAAGAAACGGAATGGCGACTAATAAATTTGCTCCTACTACTCATTACTGGCAATTCAAAAAAAAAAGAAGGTCCTGATTTTGTTTTTTATAGAAAAGTGCATTTTTCTGTCACTATACTAAGCAAACATTCCATAGAAAACAATTCTTAGTGAAAGTCCTATGTAACTTTTTCTCAGTTTAGAGCCCTTTTGTTGAAAATTAAAGACACATTTTCCTTCAACTTCCAGTACTTAAGCAGGAAGATGTCCAGAAACAACAAAAGTCCACGCCATCTTTTGGCAAGTAGTCACGTCTCACGCGGAGTTTAACCAACTCGCAAATACGAAAAAGTTCAGCTGCTCGGCGTGCGAAGGAGGCGCGAGAACGCGGACACGTGTTCGAAACCACCCCCTTTTCCGGAACGATTTCCCATCTAGCTTCGCCTGACCAACTGACATCGTAGCTTAAAATGTTCGAACTTTACACCTCGGCGGTGTGAAATGCCGAGTGTCTTTTGCCACATTTTTGGAGGGGAATGTGGTGCCGAGGAAAGAACTGGAAGAATAAGCACTTGACGAATGTGACAGGTGTTGCACGTGAGGTTGAATTGGGAATGGATTTTTTTTGAAAAACAAGACAAGGTTTAGTGCAGTCATATCGAATAAAAAGCATCCGAGCGTAAATGAGAACTTTTTAGCGCCCATCTCTATTTTCAGTGCTCGAAAAGCGTAAATACAGCTTAGACTGCGAGACATCTGTAAACTGCTTTTTTATCCTTCGAATCTGTTGGATAAAGCTTAAAGAGAAATTCTTTGGATTACATTTCATTTAGTGGCTAATAAAGCGTGAATGACATTTAGCTGCTTTGATTTTTCTTTATCTTAACTTAAATGTCAGAACAATATTAATGGGGTGGTTTCCTTCAGTCAAAAGTAGTACTTTTAGTCATTTAAATGGATAGAATGAGCAAAAAAAAAATACATGGATCCAGAAAATACTTTCATTTTCCCAACAGTTATTTTTTAATTAATTTTTTAAAATGTCCGATTTTGAAAACAAGGCGTGGCCTTTATGACGTCACAAATGATGCAATTTGGCGCATGTTTCTACCACGTTTCCACGTATCAGGAAGCGAATTCTTCTTCTTGGTGCTTAATTGCACAGGTTTGTTTTTTGATGAGGACTACAACCTGAGTGTTTTGCCTCCCTTACGCATGATATATTTCTTTATTAGACATATAAACAACACATGAAAGAATTTACATCACAAAGAAGGGAAAGTACAACCGGAGCGAGGGTGGGAGTCGAACCCACCGCCTCAAGTGTGCCAACGTCAAGCAGTCACTTAGACCGCTCGGCCACTGAGGCCCCAAGCGAATTAAATATTGCACTCTTATGCTTGCTATCAACCCTATCGTTGCCAATACATATGAGTAAAGATGCGAATTAAATATTTTGTTCTGTGAATGGCAACATTAAATGGCATTTCATCATTTGTGATGTCACCCGACAGAAGTATAAACAATGAAAGCATACCCATTTAAGTAATTTTTTAAAAATATTAAACTTAAACGAATTATTTAAAATAATGGTCAGAGCCTATGTTTTTAAGCATGCTCTTTCAGAAAAAAATACTTTTAAAATTTTGGAAACGACCCCATTATTTTCTAACTTTTGTGCGAAAAAGCAACCCGCGAAGGGAACCGTTTATCGAAGTTTCAATCATTAATATTTTTAAAACAGTAAAGAAACGATCCAAATATAGGGACAAAATTTGTTCAGGTGAAGTTTTGGCTGTATAAATGGTTCTTTCGAAAAATGTGGTTGACTAAAAAATGTGCAGTCTTTTGCCTCAACCGACTTTAGCTCAAAAGTTAAGAGGTAAGTTTTGATTTCAAATTTAATAACTAAAATAGAACAAAAATTGTTTTTTTGGCTTGGTCTCAAAATCGAAAAAAATGAAAGTTAAAAAAAAATAAATAAATAAATTTAAAAAAAAATGAAAAAATAATAACAAGAAAAAAAAAAGAATAAAACCCTAATATTTTGCATTTATTGAAGTTTTTTTTTCAATTTAAAATTCGAACTAAAATTACGAAAATTTACTTTGCTCTTGACTTACACAGGCGGTTTTTTTTTTTTTTTTGGGTTCATGAAAACAAAAAGATGCAAAAAAAGTACAACATTACATTTAAATACATTTCATTTAATAGTTTATGTATATTAAAAAGAATTTTTTTTATTGATCTTATGAAGATTCCTTGTTGTTATTGTCATGTGCCAGCTAGGTTGGCAATTTGGGGTGCGCTGCTTCACTTTTCCAACTGTACCGTCATTTGGTGTGAAGTCCGACTTCTACAGTACACACATGCCATAAGGACCCGTTTATAGCGTAGGCAACCATTCACAGCATAACAACACATTCACACAAAGGAAGAACAAGGACAGGAGAGAAAAAGTACGTCCATGCCCGAGCCGGGATTCGAACCCGGACCTTCCTGTCGCAGTCAGACATCTCTGATCACTAGACAAGGCAGGCGGCTGAAGATTTCGTGAGCAATATAAGTAAAGAATTTCCAAAACGAGAACCATGATAAGATCTAAAGTGCTACTCAGGGGAGGATACAGACTACCATTTTAGAGGGGGGGAGGGTCATGCTAAAGGAATCCCCCCCCCCATAAATGAACTTACAGTTTTGAGCTCGAAAAATTTCTAAAACTGCTTAAGTGTCAATAAAAAGCAACAAATCGTCCAGAAATAGGGCATAAACGTTACAAATTATTTTCACAAGCAATAAAAAGAAGCAGTATTTCAAACATTTGCTTTGAAACATAATTAATGAATTGAAAGACAACTGAAATCGTTTACACTTTATTCATAACTAGTGGTACCCGCTCGGCTTTGCCCGTAATAGAAAAATTAAAAGATCTTTTGGTTCGCCTGTATATTTACAAATAATGTATGGTGAATTTTCTCGCCAATAGGCTTGTACCCATGTTACGGTTCCACGTTATGATAATTTCGTTTCTCACCAATTGGCTTGTGCCCATGTTGCGGTTCCACGTTATGATAATTTCGTAATTTACTCGTCCGTCTTATGATAATTCACCCAATTGTGCAAACTGGATCAAACTTTAAAGCAAGGATTGTCTGGGTGAAAGAAAATTCAACTAAGTATATGGAACAAAATAAAAAATGATAGGTATGATTATGCATCATGTATATAAAAAAAAACCCATATTAAATAAAAAATTATTAAATAAAAACAAAAAACCCAACTGCGTAAAAACCAAAAAAAAAAAAAACTAAAAAGAAAAATGTATAAGCCCAGTAGTTTAGAATGTATTAAGTACCTACTACTAAATAACTACACCGTAGAAATAGTTTTATAACCGTACACACATAAGGCAAAGCATAAATTCAAAAGCAGAATAGAAGGATCAACAGTCGGGGCCCATTCCTTTCTGATTCAAGAACCCCGTAAAATTTGAATGAACGACATTTTCGAAAACGTTTTCGATTCCGGGTATTTTTTTTAAATTGAAGCTCCAAAAATTCAAAATTTTTGACGATCTTTGATGGCATGAAGAGAGGGGGTTGAGGGACTCTCCCCTGAAAAATTTTGGAACTAAAGTCGTAAAAATACAGTTGTATGCGATTTTTTTTGTGATGAGTTTGGGGGGAGGGGGAGAGTTTGGGGACCTTTTTCTCCGGAAATTTTTCGAATTTACAAATTTAAATTTACAAAGGTAAATTTAGGTTTGTGAATTCGGGGGTGGGGGGTGGGGGGGGTCCACTTCAAGGACCTGCAACCATGACTCCTATAAACCTGCCATTATGATTAAAACACATTCCAGTCAAAAACATTCATACCAGAACCAAATCATTCGAAAGAATGACCCGAAACGTGCCTTTGACAACAAACATTCGATTATAACACTATTTGAATGAAACATTTCAAAAAACAGCAGTACAACTAGGGGGAGGGTTCATGGATCTAGACCCTAATTGAAATGACCAAAAAAATTCAAAAATGAAAATATTTGTGTTTCACACATAATTTCATTAGTCGTATATAAGAAAATTTCAAGTAAGTACCCGTTTATACGTTTTTGAAAGTACTGCATGAAACAAGCGTATAAATGAAAAAAAAAGTATAATAGGTTTTCGTTATTATGTATTGGACTCAGCAGTGACTAATTTTAAAAACGTATAAATGATAAAAACGTATAAAAGAGAAACGTATAAATTGTGCTTCACTGTATAAAACACAGAGTGGTCCGAAAGCGGGAGTAACCCTTTTTTAATTTTACTATGGTTGAATGTTTGCTGTACAGTTCAGGCTCCGATCTGAGTACCTGCAGTTCGGGAGGGGGAGGGGCACATCCTTAAGAGATCCACGACCCAAGAAATTGAGGAAAAAAAAGAAAAAAAAAAAACTAGTACTGAGACTTATTTACGTAAACAATATACACTGCTGGTCTAGGAGGGGACCCACTAAGTTTTTGCAAGGGGGCAAAAATTTATAGAGCCGGGCTTAACAGTTACTTTGAAGTCTTAAGAACTTCAGTTGAACAAGATCCATGTTGCAACACAGCTGAATTCTGCACCATATTCCACTCAATTTCGGCGTTTAGAACATTGCATTTAAAATTCTGCTCCAAACCCAGCAAAACATCTGCAATAACATGGAGCAGAATTCCGCTGTGTTACGACATAGATGGTGCTCTGCCGATTTTTACTACTTTCAAGACTGTAAAGTGACTGCATAACAAACATAACACTGAATATACGATGGGGGAGGGGGGTCACCCCGTTTGAACCACTCTGTATTCTGTATATTAGACCCTTAAAGAAATGAAATCCTGGCTATGCAACCCCCAATAAAAAGTTATTTGATATTATAAGTCACATGAACGACTCTCTAAAAAAGGCATACTCACAGTAAATTTCAATAGCACAATCTCACCACTTTAATCACCTCTCCCCCTCCCCCCCAAAAAAACCTATACTATACTTCTATGATGCAAACGCAGCCTAAGTTTCCTACTAGAAAGACATGGCTTCTCGTCCGCTCAGATTGAGCAAATTGAAAACTGCTTCAATTTCATAGATAGCTGCGATTCAGACAATACAGCAGTTAATGATTTGAACATTCTTCTTACAATAATTATTATACAAAATATTATATTTTAGGTTATGAATAGTTGTAATTTACAGTAAAACATAGCATTATTATAGAAATTTACATTTAATTTATAAGTTTAGGCACATTGAACCAGAAACAATTCAGTAATTAATTAAGTGTTGAAAGTTGATAAGAAATACATTTTACATCTTATTATTTTTGGTTTATAATAATTGTATGAATAACTGTTTAAAGATTTAGCTATTAAAAAATGTATGAAACATGTTTTAAACATTTCTAGCTGTGAAACTAATGAAAACAATGATGTCATTATTTATATTTTCTACTAAAAACGAATCTGTCGTTAATAGGTAGCCTAAAGCAATTTATTTTCAACTACGTACCTATGTTTTATTTCATTGGTTTAAATGTAACCTTTGAGTTCATTAAAAACAATCTAAAAAAGTAGCCAATTCCTATTAGTCATTGATCATGGTTATTTAAAACCAGGAATATAAAGCATGCATAGAATTAGTAAATAATTCATTTTGTCCTCATCCACAACATCTTTAATTAATTATATTAATTTAGAAAAATTCTGCAGAAATTTTTGAATGAAGCTATGGAAATTAAAACACATGGAGCATAATATGATATGCATTTGTGCGTTTATATTGCATCACGTTTGCATGCATTGTACTATGTAAGTACGTCTTGATACAATCAATATCAATGCTAAATTTCAACGTTACAGCGAAGCTTCAGTACTCGCCATCAATCAATGCTCACAAATTATTTTTATCAAAATAGCTAATATATAAAGAACAGCAGATTAAAATTACACTTAAAGAATAGTATAGAAAAAAAAACACTTACTTAATATTTTGACTCCAGACATTGGAATTACATGGCGACGAAGGACGAAGACAACATTCTTTCTTTCTTTCGACGCCTAAGCGCAATACTTAGATGAGAGCCTGGATGACAGAGTCCCTACTCTCCAATACGTATATTTGGTCCAGATATTGTAAGAAGTATATCATATATTACATATTAAAAAGGTTATCTTGTTATAAGATAACATTCGTTCAACACAAGGCATCCATCTTGACTTTTCTCCTTCCCGCTTTTTTGCGTAGAAACACGTGACAACGACACGTGATCTTTATCAGCTAGCTAATCTTATTTGCAGGGGAGAAGAAAATGGAAAATTACGGGGAATGCCCGTATTCTTGCACAGATTAAGGGACTGACGACTGCCCCGTAATTTTACGGTCAACGCAACTTAAATTTACTGTAGTTTTTTTACAATTACTGTCACTGCGCTGTTTCCTCGAAGAAGGGCACTGACCGTATAATTTTATGGCCAATGCGCCTAAATTGACGGAAATTTTTTAGAGTGTTGTGGACGGTTTGACCCTCCCCTTGTATCCGCCATTGGTGCTTTAGTATTCATGAAAACACAGAGATGCAAAAAAAGTACCACATTTCAGCGTAGACCAGACAGTCAGTCTCCTTCTTCTTCCTACGGTCAGTATTCTCAACCCCTAAAAATGCTGTAAATGTCTTTTTACTGCATGAAGAGGCAATCTCAGGTAGAAACGGAAAATAGGTTCTTCAAAACTGGTTAATTTCCCAAATGTTTTCAAACGGATTTCTTTGCATGAAAGTTACACCTTGTTTTTCATAGTTCATTGTTTGTTAAAAGTTAATATCAAAATTAACAAAAAATATAGGATGTATTTTAAAACATTTTGTAAAATGGTGCTATTTTCCAGGGATGGATCCAGAAATTTTTGTTAGGGTGGTCAAGTTTCAGTAGCAAGTGAAGTTGAAGTGGGGGAAAAAAAACAATGTGAACATTCTTCCAAATATTGGATATATTGCATATCTAATACATTAATATTTTTATGACATTCTATTAACTTACCTATATATGTATTCTAATAAAACTATTATCGTGAAAAATATAAATAACAATTTATTAAACAATTTATTAATTGTATAGTATGCTGCTCATATTTAAATTATAAAAATGTTCAAATTCTGAAATGCGATATTTTTATATTAAATGCTTTCAATGAAAACAAGAAATGCACAACATTGTTGCATTAAAGTTTTCTACAACAACGTTAAAAGAAGTACAAGCATATGCAAAATATTTCAGACACGCGTTTCGGAGTTTTAATTGTAAAAAATAACTTTTACAATGCGATTTTTTTTTAACTTAAGGAGAGCATGCATTGAAACGCCAAGTTTCGCCTTTTTATGTGTACCTGTACTCCTTTCAAAAAAAAAAGTGCTTTCATCTCGGGGGGGGGGGGGGGGGGGTCAGCTGACCATTTGACCATCCCCTAAATCCGCCCTTTCTATTTTCTGAGTTTACTGGAAGCATCTTTCTACATACAACATCTTTATACATAAATGGCTACTTCTGAATGTATGTATGTATGTAAGTATGTAATGTCCGGGGTAATCTTCAAAACTACTGGACCGATTTTAACCCTTTTTTCGCCATAGATAGCTACATTATCAGGAAGCAACTTAGGCTATATAACGAATAAATACCTTTGTGCTGAAAATTCAAAAAATCAGTAATCCAACGTCAGAAAGCACAAATATTGCAAGATATTGCAGACACGTGATTCGGTGTTACAAGGAACACCTTTTTCAATGCAAAGAAATGTGAGCTTCTGGATGAAAAGTCATCCGAGAAAAGCAACACGGTGGAACAGGAGATAGTATAAATATCAAAAACTAGAAATTAAACAAAACAAAAAAGATAAAATGACACCATGGAGGCAAAATTTATTATATAATTCCATCAGGAAAAAAACCGTTAAGTATAATATATATTATATATTATATTATTATTATATATATTATATTATTATTATTATTATTATATTATTATATATTTATTATATTATTATTATTATATTATAAGTTACTTAACGGTTTTTTTCCTGATGGAATTATATAATAAATTTTGCCTCCATGGTGTCATTTTATCTTTTTTGTTTTGTTTAATTTCTAGTTTTTGATATTTATACTATCTCCTGTTCCACCGTGTTGCTTTTCTCGGATGACTTTTCATCCAGAAGCTCACATTTCTTTGCATTGAAAAAGGTGTTCCTTGTAACACCGAAACACGTGTCTGCAATATCTTGCAATATTTGTGCTTTCTGACGTTGGATTACTGATTTTTTGAACTTAGGCTATAATTTATTCCCAAAAAATTTAGTTTAAAAAAGTTATGGTGGAAAACAGTAAATGTCATGTAATTTCCCCATTAAATGATTAAATATAAAACCCATTGTTACGAAAATTCGTTGTCTTACAACAGCAATATGAAAAGTAATCATAATGAAAATTTTGAATCAAGGCTTCTCCGGAGCAAACATGAGTTTAAATTCATTTAAACATTTGGAAACTACTTTTTGCGCACTTAGGGAAGCAAAGTAGAGAACTTTTTTTCTTTTCTTTTTTTGTGTGTGTACTATTTAATTAAATAAAGCGCACGGTTTTTTAGTGATCTTTGGTTTTGTTAGTTCATATTTCGGAAATTCTTCAAATTTTTGTATGCTGTAATTCGTGCGTTCGTTTCTAAATGAATACTCGTTCGTTCTTTATACTTATTGCTATTTTACTTTTATGGGTAAGGAAGAAGCTCGATTTTTAATCTCGTCAACGCGGTGTGTTTTGAGTTCTTTCAGTTAAAACAGAAAACGAAAGAAAGTAGCGATTGTTTTTTAGTTATTACTGAACCAGGTAACGACGGGTATTTTTTGCTAGTGCTAGCATAAATGATGATCGCATCACAAAATAAAATCCATTTCATTTTATTTTACTTTCAATTTGAGAATGCCATTTGGCTAAATCAGTTTCCTGCTTTTTAAAAGACAGAAGTGTATGGTGAAAAGAAGATCTCTTAAAAATGTTTTTTTTTTTGATGATTTGCATCAAGGAAACTGTCTTAAAGCTGGATTAATTAAAAAAATAATAAAGTTTCACAAAACTCCATTGTTCACGACTCTATACTTGCTTAGTGTAGCCTTGAAATCAGTATGCTAACTTTTTAAACAAATAATTTTATAATGGGGTTGTTTCTTTCAGTCAAAAGTACTACTTTTAGTCACTGAAATTGATAGAATGAGCAAAAAAAAAAAAAAAAAAAAAAAAAAAAAAAAAAAAAAAACATGGAACAAAAAAAAAAAAAAAAAAAAAAACTTTTATTTTCCCAACACTTAATTTTTAATTGATTTTTTGAAATGTCCGACTTTTAAAATAAGGCGTGGTCTTTATGACGTCACAAATGATGTACTTTGGTGCACCTCTCAACCGCGTTTCCATGTTACGATAATCAAGACGCGAATTAAATATTGGAAAAAAAAAAAAAACACGGACCCAGAAAATACTTTAATTTTCCCAACAGTTTTTTTTAATTAATTTTTTAAAATGTCCGATTTTTTAAACAGGGCGTGGTCTTTATGACGTCACAAATGATATACTTTTGGCTTATCTGTCTGCCGTGATTCCACGTTATGATAATTAAGAAGCGAAATAAATATTGCGCTTTAGGCTTGATATCAACCATATCGTTGCCAATACACGTGAGTAAAAAAGCAAATTAAATATTACGTTCTGTGAATGGCATTTCATCATTTGTAATGTCATCGGCAGAAGTTTAAACAATGAAAGCGCACCGATAGAAGTATTTTTTTTAAAATATTAAGCTAAGTTAAATTATTTAAAAAATGAACAGATGCTATGTTTTTTAGCATGCTTTTTGAGAAAAAAATACTTTTAAAATTTTAGAAACGACCCCATTACCCCCCCCCCTTTTTTTTTGTATCGGTTAAAAAACTTTTTTCACCTACCAACAAAAAAACAAATACAGGGATAGCATAAAAGAATACCCAGGTTTTAAAAATTTATATTTCATAGACTATTACACTTACCAGTATAAATAATACATAAAAATAAAGATAAACTGTCCAAGTTTTTTTTCACGTACGTAACTACTTAAACGTGCACATTCTGCACTAGCGCAGCCAGAAATTTATTCTGGAGGGGATTTTTTGCTCACAACAGTCCTTACACGTGTATTTACTGTATACAGATTGGAAACAATGTTAAAACCAAGACCTCTGGGGGGGGGGGGTGAACACCACCCCTTTCGCTTCGCCACTGACATTCCGCAAGGCTGCATTGGCCGTTCTGTTGATGATGACTTATCCTTTATGCGTTGGCCAGGCAGTTCTCCAAACCTAACCCCATGTGACTTTTTTTATGGGGTTTATTCAATTACAGTTTTTATACACCACCATTGCCTACAACATTACAAGAACTGAAGATCACATATGTGTAGCATTACGAAAAATTGACAATAAAGCACTCCAAAATGTATATTAGATGTGTGTCGCGTTACGAAAGGAGCACTCATTGAACATCTGTGACTGAAAAAAAAATTGAACAGTTTGTCTTTATTTTTATGCGTCATTTATAGTGCTAAGTGTAATAGTTTGTGAAATATAAATTTTTAAAACCAGGATATTCTTTCATGCTAACCCTGTATAATAAAAGCACTATGAAAAACCGATGAAAAATAAAAAGCATGCGTATAACAAAAGGTCATCACAGCCAGTTGGACCTGAAGCAGGGAAACAACTCATCTCTTCTCAAAAGTATGCGAATAAAATCACCTGTAAAAGACTTCTTCATCTCGTTCGCACTCCACGCAGGGTCCATCTCTGGCCTCTCCCGCGCTCTATTACTTGCATAATGCAAGTTGTAGTACTTTTTTTTTATTCGCTTTCAAAACTGTTGCTCTGTCTCGGGAGCAGCAAAAAAGGGTGGAGTAAAAAATGGTTCTGCCCGAAATAGCATTTCAAGCCGGGGCATCTCATTTTAGGCCTTTACTCTCCGCTGTTTTTTGTTATAGTGGAGAAGCGGTTAGTTTTTGATGTGATTTTCGAAATATGCGAAACAGAAGAATGAAGTTAAGTCTTTTGCTCGGAGATGGAAATTTTCTCTCTCCGGGTAGAACGTTAAATGCGAGTTCTTGAGGGGATTTCGTAAATATTGTGCTCTATATTCTTGGCAATCTTGCGTATGTCCAGGGCCTGATTTAAGTTTAAGCCCATGAAGCCCGGTTTAAGGGCCCCCAAAAGTTGAATTTTTTTTTTTTGCATACATAAATGTTTTCAACTGTTTCGAACTATAAAATTTTGAGAAATATTTTTTGCTCAAGTTTAAAAATTGAATTGTCATTGCTGGCTCTGCTTCAACAAAGTTAGTGAGTTCAGTGGAAAACCAACTCTCTCCCATTAAGTGAGACAATTATCGGGAGGGACATCTATCGTAGAATTATATAGCTCACCTATAACTCCATATTAGTACGGAGCTCACTACAACTGCTTATGGCATTTATTTTGTTTCTCTTAATGTACAATATTTCCAGATGTTTCAATCTTTTGTAACTTTTATTTATGTGAAATTCAAATTATAAATATCGATACAGAAATTCAGTAACTTTCTTCGATTGTGCAATTTAAAGGGGCCCCACAAGTTTGGTGTGCAATCAGTGCTAAAATTTCTAAATCCCTGCGTGTGACCAGCGAACATTGTGATTTCTATGATTTCAGAGTTCATATGCAAAATGTCTTCTAGACAGCAAGGATACTAGAAGATTTCTCACGTTTTATGTATATTGTGTTTTATAGTGCTCCGTAAAACGTTATATTTGTACCTCGGAAATAAACGGCACTAGGTCATAAAAAACGAATTTAGCGAAGAGAAGAGTTTAAAATTTGTCTTTTGTGATGATTTGTATTACTTGACTGTCAGTGGTGGCCTTATAATAAGAAAATTTGTTTGTCGAAATAGTGCTTCATACCGCTGATCTAGGAGAACGAAGTTGAGTAAGGTGGTACTTAAATTTTGATTTTGGAAAAAGACGGACACAATCCAGATGCATCTTCCTAGATGCATATATTAAACGTTGAAATTTAAATACACCAAACATAATTGTTTCTCTAGAAAAAAATCATTAAATTTATGTATTAAAAAAAAGAGATGAAATTTTGAAAGAGATGAACGATTAAAATAATAAAAAATGCAAACATATTTAAATACGTTTCTATAAACTTCTGGCAAAACTTCTATTTTTATCGAATTTCATTTAGTTTTTATTTTTCTTTTGCTCTATCTTTCTTTCCTTTTTATTCGACTGAGCTTGGCAAAAGAGTTCTGAAATTAAGTGAAACAACTTTTTAATCAAATAACCGGTTGAAAATTTATAAAAGTGAAGCATGTTGTCGGAGGAGGGATTTCTGCAGAACATGAAAATACTTCCTAAGCGATTATGAAAGTTAGAGTAAGATTTCATTTTTACGAAATTTTTTGCTGATTCGAATTTTCGAATTAACAAGAGAACATGAAAAACACATGTCATTTTTTTATAACATACACAAAAAGGATTTGTAAAACTGATTTGAAATATTTTATAAGGCCAAACCACCATGGTCAAGTAACTGCTTATGTAAGATTCAGGTATTTTATTACATGATCATGCAAAAGTTGCTGCATAAAACAAGAACTTTATCTCTTAAGTTTTAATATGGTTTTAATTGATTTACAATAAAATTGTAACTAAAAAAATTGTTAGAAAATTACAAATCTCATGTTAATGTACCGAAAGGGTTCTAATTTAGAAGATTTCAATGTTCATCAGAGGCATAGAGGGGAGTTCTGGCGGTCCAACCCAATAACCTTAAGTTTATCATATTGCCAGTCCTAATACGGTTGTTTGAATGCATGTAATGACTAACTTGTTGGTCATGATGAGTTTTGATTCATGTATATGGGCGCCACTTTGCAGTGCTGAAGACGGAACTTCGTCTTAAAAAATAAATAAATAAATAAATAAAAATTAATTTGAACTTTGACATCTTGAATTCAAATTTTATGTTTTTCGCAATCACGAGTGTGTGTGTGTGTATGTAGGCATGTGTTTATGTGTGTGGGGTGGGGGTATGTGTATGTGTGTGTAGGCATGTGTGTTTGTGTGTGTGTGTGTGGGTAGTGGTGTGTTGGTGTGTGTGGGGGGGGGGTTATGTTTATGTGTGGGTACTTGTGTGTATGAGTAGGTGTGTATGTGTGTGTATGTGTAGATGTCTGTATGTATGCATTTGTGTGTATGTGTGTGTATGTGTAGATGTCTGTATGTATGCATTTGTGTGTATGTGTGTGTAGGTGTATGTGTAAGTGTAGGCAAGTAAGTGACGCAACCTGGAGACGGTTTTCGCTAAAAGAGCAGCATCGTGAGGCGGGCGGTCGACGGTGGTGCTGCAGAGGGAGGCGGGGGAAAATAAAATCATAGGAGTTCAAAACTGTCAAGTGAGAACAATAAGCAATTGTGATTGCTCAAAAAAAAAAAAAAAAAAAAAAAATCGGCGAGCGGATTCCCGTAATTCAATGAAGAGAGATTTATTTTTCTGGGGCACGGCAGTACCCCCGCCAAGGCGAGCTTTATTTTTTACTTGCGGTACCCGCGCGGCTTTACCCGTAGTAGAAAATTAGAAGGTCATTTGGTTCGCCTGTATGTTTACAAATAATGGATGATGAATATCTCGCCAGAGTGCTATGTTAATTTGCTCGCCCATGCTACGGTTCCACTTTATGATAATTTGGTAATTTACTCGTCCATGCTTTGAGAATTTCATCGGCAAAACGTCCTTAAAACTGGAAACCTTTCTTACTAGTGGTACCCGCACGGCTTTGCCTGTAGTTGAAAATTAAAAGGTCATTCGGTTCGCCTGTATATTTACAAATAATGAATGACGAATTTCTCGTCAATTGGCTATGTTCATTCGCTCTCCCATTCCAAGTCATGATAATTTCGTAATTTACTCGTCCATCTTATGCTAATTTTGCTCCGGAAAATGTTCTTAAAATTGGAATAGAAAAAGAACAAAATCGAATTTTTTAAAAATCGCTTCGAGGTGCACACCCCATGCTACAAACTAATTTTGTGCCAAGTTTCAAGAAAATTGGACCAACGGTCTAGGAGCTGTACGCGTAACAGACATATAGAAACCTAGACATTCAGTGACACAGACTTTCAGCTTTATTATTAGTAAAGATTTTTTTAAAATTATTTATTTATTTTTGAAGACTTAAGAGCAGAAACCCGTTTGCCATTTTTTTAAAGCACAAATTCCCATCTGCAGCTCTAAGAAGTGGCACCCATGTTGCATATTTTGGAACGCCCCCAAAAAAAATCTAGATGAAATGTTATAAAATACATATACAGTCGGATCCCGCTACAACGCGATCTGACTTACGCGAAATGACTATAATGCGAGTTTTTCATGAGTAATGAATTTTTTAATGCGGACACAAATTACTCGCCTGCAATATGAAGTTTTTCGGAAAAGAGCGGCGGAGAGTTAGAATGCGCTTCCTTGACACTAAATATTGGTTTTGTGAATGGACTTTCATCGCTTTAGCATCACAGAAAGCGGAAGTTCACCCACTGTATTAGTCTAAACAACGCTTTATACAAATTTTAGTTGATACAAATGACCTTTAAAAGTTTATACAAATGACCGCTCCGATTCATAACTTTTTTTTTTCATTTTACATATGAACGTTGATAAAATACATTCTGATAACATTCTGATCGCGCTGCATAAACCTTCTTCACTTTTTAAATTACAAATATATTTATTACATCTATACTGTTAAGTGCTATAATAATGCGGTAGTGTACATACTGTAAGTACTTTAAGTTCTCTGCTTTATTTTAAGTTCTCTCTCTCTTAATCATTGATTTTGTGCTTAATTACGAAATTTTATGTCAAATAATAACGCTTTTTCTAAAATACAGAAAAAGTCGGTTCTTTGTAAAAGATACTGCAATATATAGTTAATGAATGGTTTGAAACAATATGAAGGGCTTTTACAAACGTCTGAAACAATTGGGTATACATATAAAAAATTACTAAACATAC
The DNA here is from genome assembly GCF_026930045.1 of Uloborus diversus. Lineage (NCBI taxonomy): Eukaryota > Metazoa > Arthropoda > Arachnida > Araneae > Uloboridae > Uloborus > Uloborus diversus. Next base: position 16,859,709 of record NC_072732.1, on the reverse strand, counting down.
CTTGTTAAACAACGCGAAATTCCGACTTACGCGAGGTGTCTTAGAACGCATCTCTCGCGTAAGTAGGGAGTCGACTGTAGATCTTAACACGACCTGCAATTATAAAATATTTCTACAAAACAGTATCCCTCCAAAACTTAAAAACTACAATGTTCGAAAAAGGAGTTTTTGCCTAACGACCCCTCCACCACCGGCCGCAAAGATACCCCTAGGATGTTCCGAGGTCATCAAATCGAATGCGGAAAATAGCCAACCAAAAAGCATTTTAGATGCAAGCGTTATTTTACAGGGATTTCTCTGAGTAGAATTTCAGAGAAAACGCACCCGAATAGTAAAGGGGGAGGGGATTGAATCGAATAAAATATTCTTTTCCCTCGAAACAACAAGTTTCCCAAGCGATTTCAAAAGTTTGATGGAATTGTTGCTACTTTGCTCTTACAAAGAGGTTTTCTCCCTCTGTCTCTGTTATGGGAATATTTTCGCTGTTACATTTCCATTTTACTTGGTAGAGAATAAACAGATTTGCAGAGCTGGAGATTTCATATTGTTTTATGTTCTTTGCTTTTTAAACTGGTGGATGGAAGATGGGGAAATGCATTTGATATAAGCCCTCACGCCAGTAATTTGTATTTAATTTCTTCATGTTCTCTTTGAATTATTATTAACGTTTTATAAAAATTATTTTCATATAAGAAAATTAAAAAAAATGTAATTTATAGATTTAGTGATGAAAGTTTAATTGTTAAGAAAAAAAAAATCCGCAAAACAAAAATAAGAATGGGATCGTTTCCAAAATTTTAAAAGTATTTTTTTCTGAAAGAGCATGCTTAAAAAAAACATAGGATCTGACCATTTTTTAAATTATTTGTTTAAGTTTAATATTTTTAAAAATTACTTAAATCGGCCTCGCTTTCAATGTTTATGTTTCTGTCCGATGACATCACAAATGATGAAATGCCATTCTGTGTTGCCATTTACAAGGCAAAATATTTAATTCGCATCTTTACTCACGTGTATTGGCAACGATGTGGTTGATAGCATGCGTAGAGCGCAATTTTAATTCGCTTCTTGATTATCATAACGTGGAAAGATGCGGCAAAAAGGATCATTTGTGACGTCATCAAGATCACGCCTTGTTTCAAAAATCGGACATTTAAAAAAATTAATTAATAAAAAACTGTCGGGAAAATGAAAGTATTTTCTGAGTCCATGTTATTATTATTACTATTATTATTATTATTATTATTATTTTTTTTTTGCTTATTCTATCAATTTCAGTGACAAAAAGTACTACTTTTGACTGAAGGAAACGATTCACTCTTCCGAATTCAAGAGAAATAATGCTGTTCCGAAAATTAACTATTTTTCTCCCCGACAAAGCGAATGAAATTTTACGAATGATTAAAAAATAGTTACGTTTAATGTACACAACGAAAACAAAAAGCGCAATGTAAACGTGCTTTAGTTTGATAATTGGTTTAGTGGTTTAGTAAACACCTTAAAATCTTGGTTCGTTTCGAACCGATAGATTTTTTTTTTTTTTTTTTTTTTTTTACAGAGCTTGGCAATAGATATCTCGACAATAATTTGACATGGGTCTCTAAGCGGAATCATTAAACCATACTGAATTGAGCAATTCATTGTTTTTCAAAATTGGGCATCATCAAGTTGTCGTCCGTCTATGTCGCTACTTTTCACTTAAAAGTTTATTATTGATCTTTCACCATTGTCGCAACAAAAGAAGTACAATAAGAAATAAAATAAGATGTCATGTAAAGTCATCAATCCCTCGAAATTAGGGCTTAACTTCTAACACAATAATTGAAAATGAGTGACGGAGCTCTGCTCCCGTGAGCTCCAATGAAAAATAAACCATGCTCAAAATACGGAACACAATCTCTAAATTAGATAAGCAGGTCCAATACAACTCTCATCAGAATAAGGACAACAGTTCCTAATGACCACAAAAAAAAAAAAAAAAAAAAAAACCGACTGAAAAAAACCAGAATGAATAAGTTTTATTTTATTCGAATAAGCGTAAATGATTTATCTAAAGTTCCAATTGAACATTCCCGGAAAACGCTCGTAAATCATTTTTGATCAGTAATGAGAAGGAAAGAAGAAATTGTGAAAAAAGAAGGGGCTTCAAAAGATGGGGAAGATTCACACTTTGTAAGAAAAATGAAAAGAAAACTTGTAAACTATTCCTTTTATTGAGCAATCACGATTGCTTATTGTTCTCACTTGACTGTTTTTGGCGTTCCTATGATTTTATTTTCCCACCAGCACCCTCCGCAGTATCACCGTCGACCGGCTCCTCACGATGCTGCACCTCTAGCGAAAACTGTCTCCAGGCTTCGTCAATATCCTACACTTACACCCATACATACACGTTTCTACACACATATACATATATACACCTACAAACTTATACATATATACACCTTCACACACATACGTACACCTACACACACATACATACGCCTACACACATACACAAATACATACACACACAAACACACACACACCTACACACTCACATACACACAACTACCCACACACTCATGCCTGCACACAGACACAAACACATATGCCTACACTCACATACACATACCCCCACACACCTACACACATACACACAACTACCCACACACTCATGCCTGCACACAAACACAAGCACACATGCCTACACACATACACATACCCCTACACACATACACATACCCCCTACACACAAACACACATACCCCTACACACAAACACACATACCCCCCACATACAAAAAAAAAATCCTACATATACACACACACTTTTGATTGCGAAAAACATAATTTGAATTCAAGATGATAAAATTCAAATAATTTTTTTTTTAATAATTTGTCTTTTGGACTCCTTTGACATGACCCCTCTTATCGCACCTTTTATTGACCTTAAAGCCATAATCAGCTGCAACACAATGAAACATTGAACGAAAAGGATGGCGTTACTTCTAATGAAATGGTCAAACAAAACAGTAATTCAACTAACCATAACACATTCATAGAAAATTATCAAACACTTAGTGATTTCACAGAAAGACATTCAGCCATAGATTGCATCTCTCTCAAAGCTTACACGTAATGAATTCTACATACAATAAGCTATTGAAGATCTTCAAGTGTATGGTGCTACCGCCCATAGCTGTCACTACTTCAGCAATACCATACATCGCCAAGGCTTAGAATCCTTATTGATGTATCGGTTTTTGATTGGCGTAGCCTATCAGCCTGATTCCCGACCGACCACTGTCATATTGTGCGAAATTTCAATGCGAATTCAATAGCAGATCTATGATCATTGTCGTTTGCAATGCTTAACCGATTCCCGGGCTCATTGTTAGACTGCACAATGCAATATTATGCCCTCACAAATTGCAGCACATTAATAATGTCAGAGTCATGCAGTGGAATTGCAATTCACGCACACATAATAGAGCTTGTAGAGGTATGTTTTTGCATGCTTACTTACATTTTGAAATGTTGTCAATAAAAGGCTTGTTTAAAAACAAATATCTTAGAGTCATCCAGTGGCCTTGAAATTCACTCTCACATACAGCTTGAAGATGCATGTTTTTTTTTCCATGCTTACTTACATTTTGAAATGTTTTGAATAACAGCCTTGTTTACAAACTAATTGTCACATAATTTTTTAGCTCTATAACATAAGTTATCCTAAAAATGTAAATGAAAAAAAAATAATAATTTGAACTTTGACATTCAAATTATGTTTTTCGCAATCACGAGTGTGTGTATGTAGACGTGTGTGTTTGTGTGTGTGTGGGGGGGTATGTTTGTGTGTGTGTGTGTAGGTAGTTGTGTGTTTGTGTGGGGAGGTATGTGTATGTGTGGGTATTTGTGTGTATGTGTAGGTGTCTGTATGTATGCGTGTGTGTATGTGTTTGTGTGTGTGTGGTGGTGTGTGTGTAGGTGTATGTGTAAAGGTAGGCAAGTAAGTGACGCAACCTGGAGACTGTTTTCGCTAGAGGAGCAGCATCATGAGGTGGCCGGTCGACGGTGGTGGTGCAGAGGGTGGCAGGGGGAAAATAAAATCATAGGAGTTGAAAACAGTCAAGTGAGAACAATGAGCAATCGTGATTGCTCGAAAAAAAAAATATAAGATAAGCATTGAATATGAGAAAGACCGAGCAAAAATGCCGATTAAAGCCAAGGTTAAATGAATTCACAGAAGATTAGAAGCATACTCTAAAAATTTCTATGAATACCTAATGTCGACAAAGTGGGAAATTAATTTTAAAAAAATAGGACCATTGGAGAAAAGTGACAATTTAGAGCAATAAAAGGGTAATGAAAACAGAAAAAGAAGCTTTGCTATTTTATATAATTGTGAAACTTTTCTGATTGAAATACACAGCAATAATATGCTATGTATTAGTTTATAACCGAAAGGAAAAAAAAAGGGCCGAAATCGTTTTTTTCATTTATAGCAGCATGTGTAAACTTCATTATCTTTACTAATAATAAAGCTGAAAGTCTTTCTGTCCGGATCTCTGTCTGTCAGGATCTTTGTGACGCGCATAGTGCCTAGACCGTTCGGCAGATTTTCATGAAATTTGGCAAAGTTAGTTTGTAGCTTGGGGGTGTGCAATTTGAAGCGATTTTTCGAATATTCGATGCGGTTCTTTTTCTATTCCAAATTTAAGAACAAAATTATCATAAAATGGACGAGTAAATTACGAAATTATCATAACGTGGAACCGTAACATGGGCACAAGTCAACTGACGAGATATGAAATTATCATAACGTGGAACCGTAATATGGGTACAAGCCAATTGGGGAGAAAATTCACCATACATTATTTGTAAATATACAGGCGAACCGAAAGACCTTTCAATTTTTCTATTATGGGCACAGCCGTGCGGGTACCACTAGTTGCATAATAAATCTCTGCATTTTTATGCGAAATTAAAACTACCTTAAGTTCCTCATTAAAAATATGGTCAAACTACTTATTAAATACATTGGTCTCTTATTTCCTTTCATATAAAGTTCAAAAAATATATCATATCTTTTCATGTAAAAATAATCCAGCAGTATTTTCCCCCATTGTTTACTGAATATTTTCTTTAAATATCTGTAATTATCAACCAAAATTTTGATCAGAATTGTACATACTATTTTTCAAATGCACTATCAGTTATAATTTACTGGGTTAGAGAACATATTAAATCCTGGAAGCTCTCATCATTGCTCTGTAAATGTATGGATCAAAACCTTCAAGAACAATACATACAATTTCAAGAAAACAGATACGTGTTCTGTCTCAAAACAACCATAGAAACGGAAAAGTAATTTCCACCACAAAATGAACCGGTTTTATATTTGCAGTGTTAATTTTAAAAACAACCATAAATTGTAAAATTAAAGGTTTGTTAAAAATATGCACACTATGATAACTATTATAGGTCAATTTCACGCACAAATAGCCTTAAAACCTTTTCATTTGAATCGCAATGGAAAACAAAATTTACTTTATTACACTTTATTCAGTTAAATAAACTGCACTCTTGTTGACATTGCACTTTATTCAGTTAAATAAACTGCACTCTTGTTGACATTGCACTTTATTCAGTTAAATAAACTGCACACTTGTTCACCCTGCATTATTTTTATTGTTGACAATTACTTAATCGTATGGTCAATGTCATGCACAGCCTCAGCACCCCAATTCAATTTTCAAACATTTAAAACTTGTTTCATACACTGTTAAAAATTCAGGAAGATTTTCTGGTAATTGTTACTGTAAAATTGCATCGCCGACGCATCGCTGATTTTTACGGTAATTTATACCGGAGAAATAAGCGATCCCAGCGCCAACTGGTTGCTGTGGCCTACCGAGGAAACCGTAAAATTTTACAGCAACATTTGATTTTTACGGTAATAGTTACTGGCAACATGGATGCCAGTAACAATTACCGTAAATTTTCCGGAAAATTTTTAACAGTGTACGAACTAATCTAACCCATTTCTAGTAAATTTAATCAACAGGTTTTTGTTGGTATGAAACTGCATGCTACTTACATTTATTTTTACCTCCGCCCCGAACAGGATTGTCAAAAATTCCAGCCATTGCCAGCTCAAACTTCCGAAGTTTAACTCAAGTACGCCCCTTACCACTAATCCTCCAAACTTCTCGCAGACGTCTTTGAAGGATACATTCCTCAAAGAAGTTTTCCTTTGCTCAGTCATTTTTCCTTCCAGTATGCAGCAACCTTTTCTTTTTTAAGCAGGCATCAGCCACTGAGAGCTCGTTTGTCTTAAAGTTCATCTGCTTTCAGATGTACAAAGAGTTGGTCCACTTTTTTTTCTCCTTGCATAAAGCCTCTGAAGTGGAAAAGCAACAAAGAGAGAGATTCTCATAAAATGTTCTTCTTACTTGTGCTGCTCAAGGGGAGGAAGTTATGACTCTATTTGTCGTTTTTTATTTTTTAAGTTCTGCCAGAAAGGAATTCATCTTTCTTCAGAATGGGCAACAGCTGGAATGAATTTTAACCCACTGTGAAAAATTACAGTTTGGTGGAAAATAAATACGCGATTCAAAAGTTTTTATCGGAGACCTCAACATTTTGATAACCTTGTAATATTTTTACCAAATATATTTTTGTTACTTATATTTTTTTAATGAGCCTTTAAGCTAGTTAGATGAGCCAAAGATAGCCTTAGTTCAGTTTTGGAGATGTTTCATAGTTTTCTGATAAAGTGGATTAGATTTTTTTCTTTACTAATAATAAAGCTGAAAGTCTGTCCGGAGGATGTCTGGATCTCTGTGACGCACAGAGCGCCTAGACCGTTCGGCCGATTTTCATGAAATTTGGCACGAAGTTAGTTTGTAGCATGGGGGTGTGCACCTCGAAGCGATTTTTCGAAAATTCGATGTGGTTCTTTTTCTATTCCAATTTTAGGAACAAAAATATCATAAGATGAACGAATAAATTACGAAATTCTCATAACATGGAACCGTAACATGGGCACAAGCCAATTGGCGAGATATGAAATTATTATGACGTGGAACTGTAACATGGGTACAAGCCAATTGGCGAGAAAATTCACCATACATTATTTGTAAATATACAGGCGAACCAAAAGACCTTTTAATTTTTCTATTACGGGCAAAGCCGTGCAGGTACCACTAGTAATATATAAAATACAAGTGATATCTTTAAATTCAGCCATTTTCACTTGAAATATATAATTAAAAATGAAGTCCCGCCGTTTTGTGGAGAAAAAAAAAACAATATTTCTTAGGAGTGCTCCATCTTAAGGTTCCTTTTTGGATCTCCAACTGTATTTAAAAACTGGAGTAAGCCAACTTTAGACTATTCTACAAACGTGTTTCATTCATACCAAACTATAACATCTAATTATTCAGAAACAAACGCAGTTTTCATATGTCAGAGGCGATTGCTATAAATAGATTCAAAATTCGATACATCAGTTTTACAGCAATTTCATGCCTTAATCCAATAACACTGATTATTTAAATATTTGTTCTATTAAAGTTAATTCTTGAACTGTGTCTTTGATTATTACTAACTAGGGGTACCCGCACGGATTTGCCCGTAATAGAAAAATTAAAAGGTCTTTTGGTTCGCCTCTATAATTACAAATAATGTATGGTTAATTTTCTCGCCAATTGGCTTGTACCAATGTTATGGCTCCACGTTATGATAATTTCGTATCTCATTAATTGGCTTGTGCCCATGTTACGGTTCCACGTTATGATAATTCCATAATTTACTCGTCTATCTTATGATAATTTTGTTCTAAAAATTGGAATAGAAAAACAATCACATCGAATTTTTGAAAAATCGCTTCGAGGTTCACACCCCCATATTACAAACTAACTTTGTGCCAAATTTCATGAAAATCTTCCGAACGGTCTAGGCGCTACGTGCGTTACAGAGATCCTGACAGACAGAGGGATCCGGGCAGAGTTTTATTATTAGTAAAGAAGTCACCTATATTTCTGACCGTTCTCTTTCTTCCACACCTACAGTGATTGCTACGTTTAGTTCATTTCGCGAACGTTGTATACTTTTATATTGACAGGTATTCAGATCATAGTTTCTGAGTTTTATCTACTAGCTCCTTCACAGAGTATGGCTATTTTTTTTCATCAAGAGAAATTTATATCTAGGGCTCACTGAAATTAAATGACTTTCCAAAGATCAAGGTCAGCAAAATTGTAGCCGAAATTGGTCCATTTTCCTGTATTTTGCTTTTTTAAGGGGTTACGATTTCTCAAAAATGATGAAATGATCAAAAAAATTTTTAACGCTTATTTCAAAACTAAAAACTATTCTGAACACAGGGGAAAAGTTTCATTGCTTTAGTTCAAATATTTAAAAAGTTTTGCGTGGTTTTAGGCGATGCTCGCTATGTGTTCTTATGCAAAAGATAAACTTTAAATTGCTTTTTCTCGATGATTTTTTTTTTTTTTTTGTGTTTTCATGTCATTAGAATCCCTAAGGATTTTTTCTATTAAAGATACCGCTTTAAAGTTATACTTTTTGCAATTGGGATAACATATTTGACAAAACTGTGCATTGGATAAGCATTTTATAAATTACTCAAATGTTTAGAGCATGTTAAATCTTTAAAAACCAAATTTTTTTTAAAAAAACTTTGATTATTTACATAATTAATCACAGAAAATTTTCTAACAAACTCATAAGCAAATGAATGCACAGATTTTTAGAGATGATAATAGAGATCGTTTAGCAAAAAAACTTTTTTTCAAATTTGTGCAAAAATAAAAAAGCCTTAAGGATTTTAAAAAATTGAAAATTTTCCTCAAATTTTTCGATTTTTTTAGAAAAGTAGGCAATATTTTTAAATTTTGAAAGTAAATTATTGATTACGAAATAAGTATGCATGTTATGGTTTCAAAAAATATAAAATTTACTTAAATTTAAAAAAATGTTTGAAAGGTACTGTGACAATTAAAATGACAAAATAAGTAAGTAATGCGAAGAAAGTAAAAAAAAAAAAAAAGGAGTTGGAAGGGAAAAAATACATTTTTCACAAGCATATCACGCCGTGGAAGCTCATATGCGTATTAACACCATAGCACAGACTTTTTCCTGCTAAATAAATAATTTAAAAATAACGAATAACATACATTAATCATATTGGAAGCTTAGCTAAAATGCTGCCATATTTATTAGGTGTTAGAAAAGGTTAGGCATGAAAAAAAAATGTTTTTTAAACCCATTTAAATTCTTTGCAAACATTCAAAAGTCCTGGATATTAATCCCAGGCACTGCCTGCCTGCAAAATATAAATTGATCATTTTCTTCGACGCGTATTATCAAATTTGAAGTGTTAAAGAAACTAAAAACGATTTTGATTTTCATAAGCAATTACTGATGCGTAAATCTGTATTTAAAATAAACTACATAAATGTTATTATTAATTTTTTGTTTTCGGAAAACGGTAAAAGAGCAAGCTTGTTGCACTCAATTTTACACCACAGCAGTTAAAGTATAATAAAAGCTTTTAACAGATAATTCAATCGTTAACCAAATGCTCTTCTTAAAGCACCCTAATTACAAGTGCTTTTAAGTATTCTGTATTTCTTTTATTATATGGCGCAAATATTTACTTTTAACACTTTTTCCATGGAAAAAGTGCAACATTTACATATGAAGTGTGTAAGTTTAGTCTTGGGGAAATATATCCAACTTTCAATGAAATAGAGAACATAAACAAAGAGAAATGGAAAGCAGGGATTTTGTATATTTTCTTATTCGTTTCATTTTTCATGGTGCGTTTGCGTGCACTGCCAAGCTTTGTAGATAAGCTGTGCAGAGTTGAGATTGTTTGCGGGGGTCAGAGAATAAAATAGGCCATAAGAGGGGAAAACAGGAGGGGATTTTCCATTTATTTTTCAACACAAACACCGAGAGAAAATGTTATAAAAGAGATAGCGGTCTATTCGTATTCCTTCGATGCTGACTGTGAGAAAACCATTAATTTTTGCATTAATATTGTAACATGACTACTAGGGCGAGCAACCAAAAGTCGATGTATTCACTACTAGCTGCATTGCCCGGTGTTGCACAGTCTACGTCAAACATAAATTAAGTCAAGTGCCGCATGTTCACCAATCAGGCTTTTCTAAAAATTTCCCAACAATTTTTATAAAAGAGCAATTTTACGACTCAAAATTTAAATTTAGACCTCTTTGGATTCCTTTAAAATCCCAAAACTTTAGTCATATTAGGGCATTAGGCGGGATCATTCCACTTTGATAGCAGCATGCATCAATGAAGTAATTCTAAATCTAACGTATATCAACTTATTATAATTTATCCTATCTACCATGTTCCACAAAAATTGTTAAAACTGGCTAAAAGCGCGGAGGATACGATTTTAATAATGTGGTCGTTTCCAAAATTGTAGAAGTATTTTTTTTCTGAAAGAGCGTGCTTAAATCATAGGCTCTGACCTTTTTTTTGATAAATTTTGTTTACGTTTAATAATTTAAAAAAAAATACTTAAATCGGAGCGCTTTCATTGTTTACGGAATCTGCCGATGACATCACAAATGATGAAATGCCATTCAGTGTTGCCATTCACAGTGCAAAATATTTAATTCGCATCTTTACTCATGTGTATTGGTAACGATAGGGTTGATAGCAAGCATAGAGTGCAATTTTAATTCGCTGATTGATTATCATAACGTGGAAACGTAGTAGAAAGATGCGGCAAAGTGCATCATTTGTGACGTCATAAAGACCACGTCTTGTTTGAAATATTGGACATTTTAAAAAATTAATTTAAAAAAATACTTCGGAAAATGAAAGTATTTTCTGGGTCCATGTTATTTTTTCTATTTTTTTGGCTCATTCTCCATTTCAATGACTAAAAGTTATACTTTTGACTGAAGAAAACCACCCGATTGAAAAAAAAAAAAAACATGAAAACTATGCTTATTACTTTTTTTCACGAAAATATTGTCTGCTACGAATCAGAAATTCAACTTCATTCGCAACTCCAATAAACTATAGTGGGCACTGTAGCCACTGTATAATGGCGGATGAAAAAGGTAAAACAAACAAATGCCTTAACTTTTAACTTGCTTTGACGCTTAGTAACAGACAGTAATTTTTCATCGTTTTTGTGGGAAGCTTTCTTTTCTATTCTTCTGAAATTACATTACATCACAAACTGTCTGAAACCTGTAATTTACCCCAAAGAAAACACGTGGAATGGAATGTTTTACCTTTTTTTTAGTATTGTTACTCACCGCAAGGTAGCGTATTCGAGCTCTGGAGTTGAGAATTTAATATCAATTTTGTGACCAGAAACCGCAGACGATACTTTAAAAATGAAGACAAGCCTCGTTCGATATCATGGAATGATCTTAAAATGAAAAGCTTGTTGTTGTTCTAATTATCCCTTGAACTTCGGGTAAAGTTCACAATGTGCAGCTAGTTAAGGGCTTTAACATGCTGCAAAAATCGAACAAAAATGACTTTTTTTCGTTAAGATAATTGCAAATTTATGTTTTTCTTAAAATTTGGGATAAAAATCATGGAATGCTTTTATTGAAAAAAAAACTACCCTATGTTCGTCCTCGCACTTATGAAAACATACGTATATACAAAATTTCATGATGATTGGTTGAGTAGTTAAGGCGTTAAAAGGTAACAAACAAACCAACAAAGTATCTTTCGCATTTATAATTTATTAGTAAGGATTATATTTATAAAGACGCTGGAATAACTACTATGTCATAGATAATACTTGCTCTTTGAAGTTTTAGAACGGTCAGGATCGCTTTTAAAGGTACAATTGTGCAAATTGTTCTATCATATTTTTTTCTCCAAACGCATATTCTTTTAGAGAAAGCACACAGACGGAAAGAAAAGACGAAAGATTTTTTGTAAAAAACTTGCTACTATTTTTGGATAATTCACCCTCACTTGTGGAATAGTTAGACTAAAATTTTTTTCAAACATTTTATACATATGAAAGAAATTTGGAATAGTTTAAAGTTAAAAATTTGTTAAACAAGTGAAAGTTTACGTGTGAGATTTGTTAAGTAATTTCTTTTCCATTTGTTACTTTTTAGATGAAGCATGCATATAATCGTAAAACCATAAAACAATATGCTGGGTCAGAATACGAAAATAGTGTCTAAATTTAATATCTTCAACATTTTATGATAATTATAAAAGTAGTAGCTATATCGGCTCAATCTGTCATAAATTGGAAATAATCGATCGAACCAATAGAAAATTTACGTATTAAGCACGCATTTTAAGCAAGCATTCCTGGTACTTAAATAGTTATTTTTCAAAATTTCTCTACTACCTCAAATGTAGCTAATGGTGACTAAATTTGACATTATTTTCAATTTTCAAAAACACGTTGAAAAAAGTAATGCATTGTTTCTTTTATAAAATTTCAAGAAAACAAAAATAAACAAGCAAATGAATTAATATATTTTTGTACGACATGTCATCGAAGCTATACATTATACAACTCGTAGCTTATTTTCACTGCTCTCTCGTTTTTTATGGTTTCAAAAGACACATAATTAGCATACGCTCTTTTAAAACTAATCTAAAACATGAGAAACAAACGCTTCAGCAGTGACTGCCTGCCTTCGCAGTCCACAGCTGCAAAGTTAAGAGAACTAATAATTAATGACACAGCGGCAAATCGGGGTAACGAAAAGTTTCATTATCTGAGAAAAATTAACGCGCACAAAACATACGACAAAGTGTTATTCTCCTTTGAACACATTCCCGCTCAAATCTTCAAACTCAACAGATATTGCGGTTACAGGTAACAGAGAACTTGCGCCACCCCCCACTCAAAACTTCACAGCCTCACAGAAACAGTGCGAAATGATTAAACGGCGAACAAAAGGCGTGAGACCTTCTCGCGTGATTCGCCAGGGGACGCTCGCAACGGGTTTGACAAATGGCTGCGCATTTGTTGGTTCAATAATTATTATACACGCGTTTGTCTGAGACAAACATAAAGAAGAAGGTGGGAAAACAAAGAAGTGAAGGGAAGTGGTAATCAATGATCACTCGCCCCGCCTGGTGGTGGGCACAGGAAAAACAATATCCACAAAATTGTCCTTTGCGCGGGAAAAATAATCGGGTGTCGATATATCCCTCGCTTGCGTTTGTCATTTTGTTGTGTCTGCGAAGAAAAGCGCGCGAAATTTGAATAATGGATTCCGGAAGCATTTTTCAGGGCACCAAAACAATATTTTGAAGCGTTATCTTTCAGAAACAGAAGACATTAATTTCGGAACGAGACGCATGATATTTGCAGCTCAGTTTATCTCCAACTTTCGGAATAATGCAATTGAAGGGAGAGATTTCCGTGGAATGGTCCCCGCTAAACAATGTTTCGAACGCATGCTAATGACTTGCCGAGTTTTTGAGAAGTTTTGAGAGGAGTGCATTCATTGATTCGATGCTTCTCTTTATTCCGTTTAAAAAACGATCTGAACCCGTATTCAAAAGCGATTAGCTTACTACGCACGATATTTTATTGATTCAGAGATTACTGCGATGTCTGTTATCAAGTAGGGTTATGTCGTGTTTAAAGCAGTGTTCATAAATCTTAAATAATTTCGCTTTATTTAAAGAAAATAAAATACCCTACGGATATGAAGATCGTACAAAGGTAGCTCTTATCAGAGGCGTATTTGGATGTGAAGCTGCCCTGGGCTTTTGAAACTGGCCGTCCTCTAGTTGTGTTGAATTAGAGTTGAAAAAAAAAAAAAAAAAAAAAAAAAAAAATCACGATATTTTTAAATGCTTAAATCGGATTTTTTTAAATTTGAATCAGCTTATTTTTATTTAAACAATTTTTTAAAATGAAATCTGGTCAGAATCTAATTTGAAATTCACTAATAATAATAATCAACATTAAATTAACAAAATTATAATTGCTAATTCTAAGTAATAATAATTTTCGTCTTGAAGCACTTCATTATGTACAGTAGCTTCCAAAAGTGCCAAACATATTTGTTTCTTATTGTTTTTTTTAAAATATAACAGAAGATTCTGGAGGATTCAAATCAATAGTAGAACCCATATAATATTTTTGCCACAAAAGTATCAGAAATCAAACTAGTGACACATTTCACAACACATTAGGGACTATAAGCACATGTGACAATTACTGGGGACTAGCAAAACTGAAGCACCACTAAATGGCATCCATCATTTCTTCAAAACCCAAAAAGAGACAAAAATTTACTTCTAGCCACTCAAAGTAACGTCTTTCAACTAAACAAAACTTTTGACAACCAAAATTTAAAATAAATTTTAAGTCAGATTTTAATGGATGATGCACATGCTTTCCTTAAACCAGAGAAGAAGCTTTTGCTACAAAAATGGCTGATTCGACACAAGCCACAATTGTTTCTCTTTCCTATGTACTGCTACCATTTAGTAACATGAATTGAAGTTATAATCTTTAAAGTAAATGTACATTCAGTTGATATATAGCCTTCTAATTGCATTTCTAAGGGCATGCGTTAATTATAACAAGCACTACTTTGTACGTGTCGGTATAAAACAAGGTAACCTTAAATGCAACCCTCCTGCTTGTTTGAAAAATAAAACACTTGCGAGGAGTTCAGTGAAACAAAATTCAAAATGCAAAAGCAATATCAATTCTGTTTTTTCTTAAATCTACTTTCTAGAAACATAAACAAAAAGCTTTGGTGGTTCCTCACAATAATGTCTATTTTCCGGGAATAATCAATTTTCAGTGAAAGAATTTTCCTTTTTAAATTCTAGGTTGATTATGGAGTCTGAGCAGTGGTTGTGAAACAGTGGCTTTCAAAACGTTGAAACATTTCCCGCTTCGAATTGAAAAGTTTCTCAAAAGATCAGTTTCTGCACCACATACTTTTGTTTTGCTTTGCATAGATTGGGGTTGTTTCCTTCAGTCAAAAGTACTACTTTTAGTTTCTGAAATTGATAGAATAAGCAAAAAAGAAAAAAAAAAAAAAAACATGGAGCGAAAAAAAACTTTCATTTTCCCATCACTTAATTTTTAATTAATTTTTTTAAATGTCCGACTTTTAAAATAAGGCGTGGTCTTTATGACGTCACAAATGATGTACTTTGGTGCATCCCTCTACCGCGGTTCCATGTTACGATAATCAAGATGCGAATTAAATATTGGACTCTGCGCTTGCTGTCAACCATATCGTTGCCAGTACACGTGAGTAAAGATGCGAATTTAATATTTTGCTATGGGAAAATGGCATTTCATCATTTGTGATATCATCGGCATAAGCGTAAACAATGAAAGCGCACCAATTAAAATAATTTTTAAAAAATATTAAACTTAGTCAAATTATTTAAAAAATGGTTAAATCCTATGTTTTTAAACATGCTATTTCAGAAAAAAAGAAACTTTTAAAATTTCGGAAACAACCCCATTCTAGCACAAAGATTTTTAAAAAAGATTTTTAGAACATCTAAAATAATTATTGAAAAAATGGTTAAATCCTATCTTTTTAAACGTGCTCTCAAAAAAAAAAAAAAAAAAATTGAATTTTGACATCTTGAATTCAAATTATGTTTTTCACAATCACGAGTGTGTGTATGTAGGCATGTGTGTTTGTTTGTGGGGGGGGGGGGGGTGTTTGTGTGTACGGGGTATGTGTGTTTGTGTCTGTGTGCTGGCATAAGTGTGGGGGGAGGGGTATGTGTATGTGTGTGTGGGGGGGGGGTATGTGTATGTGTGTGTAGGCATATGTGTTTGTGTCTGTGTGCAGGCAGGAATGTGTGGGTAGTTGCTGTGTATGTATGCGTATGTTGGCATATGTGTTTGTGTCTGTGTGCAGGCATGAATGTGTGGGTAGTTGTGTGTATGTATGCGTGTGTGTTTGTGTGTGTATGTATGTGTAGGTGTATGTGTGTATAGGTGTATGTGTGTATGTGTGTATGTGCGCGTGTGTGTGTGTGTAGTTGTGTATGTATGCGCGTGTGTGTAGGACATGGATGGAGACGGCTTTCGCTATAGGTGCAGCGTCGTGAGCAGCCCGCCTGTCCACGGTGATGGTGCAGAGGGTGGCGGTGGGAAAATAAAATGATAGGACATCAAAAACAGTCAAATGAAAGCAATAAACAATCGTGATTGCTCAAAAAAAAAAAAAAAAAAAAAACTTTTAAAATTTCGGAAACGACCCCATTCTAGCAAAGATTTTTTAAAAAAAATATTTACAACATCTAAAATAATTATTAAAAAAAATGGTTAAATCCTATGTTTTTAAACATGCTCTCAAAAAAAAAAAAAAAAACTGTTAAAATTTTGGGAAATTCTAGCACAAAGATTTTTTAACCACTATTTACAACATCTAAAATTATGGATAAAACAACCTGCTGTATGACTCAAAAACACTTCCAAAGAACGGTACAACTTTCTTTCACTACCGCCCCGGTAGATAAAAACGAACAAAGAAATCCCACCTCCGCATCCTATTGGCTTTGCGATGTTATTTATATTATATTTCCTTCGTTCTATCATCCCGATCCAGAGGCTCCAGTTCAATTGATAAAGGCTTAAGTCCTCGCGTGACGTAATTTGGAGCCGAACGCGAGAGAAAACAACATCATTACCATTGCGGTTATTAAGTCTTCGACTGGAAGGGGCGATGACATAGGGACCCGGGCGCCTTTAAGACTAAGACGCATGTATTTACCCAGGTAGGCTACAACGGTGTATGAGAAGTTAGAAACTCCTCACGCGATTCCGACGTTATTTCAATAGGGGAAGAGTTTAATGATTTTCCCCTACTTCTGATAGATTGGGGAGAGGCTTGGTTTTGCATAGATATTGGGGAAATTCGGAGTATTCGTTGCGGAGTGTCAACTTTATATGTATATATATATATATATTCTGAGTTGCAAGAAGTAGAGAAATTGGATTGTTTTGGGTGTTGCTTGTGGAAGTTAATTCAGTTGTCTTGATTTCTCGTTTTATTCAAAAGGTTTTTTTTTTCTTTTTACTTAATTTTACGAAAAAGGAAGTATTGTATTCGCGAAAAAATTTTCACCAAAAAATCGGCCTTAATTTCCATTTTGCTCACCTCCAAATGAATGTTGAGTTTTTTTTTCAACCCGACCACACGTGGATATGTGCCTAGGAACGTACAGACGACCAAAATATCCATTTTGACGATCCCCGAGTTAATTACAACGAGTTTTCTCGTGACGTCTGTATGTACGTATGTATGTGCGTATGTGCGTATAAGCGTATGTGCGTATGTGTGTATGTGTGTATGTATGTCGCATAACTCAAAAACGGAATGTCCTAGAAAATTGAAATTTGGCCGCTTTTTGGGGGGAAATCATTGTTAATTTCGATGTAAACTCAAGTGGTGTTGTAATTTGGCGAACACTTGGCGATATATCGCCAGTCTTTTGGTCGCCAAGTTTTGTCGCCAACTTGGCGACAAATTTAGGGGATTTTTTTTTATTTTTAAATCTGGTTTTGATTTGGCCACTGTTGGTGATATTCAGAGAGTAAACTATTGAATCACATTAAAATTGCCAATAATGGGAAAATAACATTAAATTGGAGTAAAAGGAAGTCATGTGATGCACACATCAGCTCGTTTGTCGATGGTGTCAGGAAAGAAATACATGAGTTGTTCATAAGGTTTCGCTTTAATGTTTCTTTCTCCTGTTTAAAGAGCATAATTTTGTACGAAAAAAAAAATCAAGTTATTGCTAAGAAAACAGTTTTTATCGCTGGGTATAAATGAAAATAAAAAAAATCCGTCAAAAATCCTTTTAATACTCAAAAGTGGAAAAAACGAGCTGATGTGTGCATCACGTGACTTTCATTTACTCCAATTTAATGTCGTTTCCCCCTATCTGAAGTGATTCAATTATTTATTCTGTAAATATCACCAACAGTGACCAAATTGAAACCAAATTAAAAATAAAAATAATGAAAACGTCGCCAAATTTGTCGCCAAGTTGGCGACAAAACTTGACGACCAAAAGACTGGCGATATATCGCCAAGTGTCCAACGAATTATTATACCACTTGAGTTTACATCGAAATTAACAATGATTTCCCCCCAAAAAGTGGCAAAAGACCCCCTTAGGAACATCCGAATGCAACCAAAAGCGAAGGTGCACAACTAGGCCCCACTAGGAATCTACGTACCAAATTTTAACTTTCTAGGAAATACCGTTTTTGAGTTATGCGAGATACATACACACATACGTACATACATACGTACATACGGACGTCACGAGAAAATTCGTTGTAATTAACTCGGGGGTCGTCAAAATGGATATTTCGGGTGTCTGTAGGTTCCTAGGCATATATCCACGTGTGGTCGGGTCAAAAAAAAAAACAACATTCATTCGGGGGTGAGAAAAATGGATATTAAGGCGGATTTTTGCGTGAAATTTTTTTCGCGAATACAATGCTTTCTTTTTTGTAAAAGGAAGTAAAAAGAAAAGAAGAAAGTTAGCATTCAGGCATTCTAAGACTCATTTTGGACGCTTGAATCTAAAAAAGCTAGCATAGGTTAAATGAGCTCAAAAATGCTGCCTCTGCGAGTAAACTGTTAATTCATGAAAAAGAATGTACGCTTTTTACCTGAATCTTTAATAGTAGAGTTGAAATAACTGCGTAATGTTCATAGATTTTTAAAATCAGCATAATAAATGTGGTTTAAATACCCTACATACTCTTTAAAAAGTTTATATTTTGGAAAGGCAATTTCTTACTTTTCAGTGGCTTTGAATTTTTGATTTAAGCTTTTATAGATATTTGGCTGAAAACTATTTTCAAATATGACGATAATCTTTGTGTTTCTATTTAATTAATTATTTTTTAAGCTCGTCAAAATCACATTTTACATTGCCTTCGTTCTTCACAGAATACATATTTCTTTTCCTTTCAGTATAATCAATGCCCAAATTTTGAGTAGCATATGAATTGATTCAATTTAAACTATTATAAAAAATATGTAAATTATAAAACATATTTTATCATATTTTTGATAAATTATTAAATCTACTACTTCTTGATAAAAACAATCACAAAATTTCTCACAAAACTCGAAACAGCAAAAAGCCAAACCTAGTGAATGCTCGTGATTTTTCTATCTTGTTAGTGGACATTAGGGCTCGACCGATGGCATTTTTTGGCCGATGGGCCGATGCCGATTGTTGGCCGATTGTTCAAAGATGGCCGATGGCCGATGGCCGATTGTTTTCCTCCAAATGGCCGATTGCCGATGGCCGATGGCCGATGCCGTTGGCCGATGGCAAAAGAATTGTAATCACAAAAAAAAAAAAAAAAATCAGATTTCGACCTAAATTTCTATTTTACTATCAACCAAATTTATACTTCACAAGTTTTTTCGGCACATCTGTACATACATATGTACCTAAGAACATATAGATAACCAAATATCCATTTTGAACGCCTCCTCCGTTAATTATCGCAAATTCTGTTGTGATGTCTTCATGCGCGTAAACTTGCGTCACTCAAAAACGTTATGAAATAGTAACTTGAAAACTTATACGTACGTAGTATGATCTAAAATTTCGAGGTCAAGTTGTATAAAACCTTACCCTGAATAATTCACATTACCGAAGCATATATCTATCTACAAAATAGTAACCTTGAACGATTATGCACTTCTGCCAACGTTCGTATAGCTTTTAGAAGCTCTCCTGGAAGACATTTTTCGCAAATTCCTGTAAGGCCTCTTGCGCTGCTGCTTTAACTTCATCGTGGGGAAGAAGGCGACTTTCATGTTGAGGATGCACGGTTAGATTGGTCAATACTCTGATATGACAAACAAATATAATAACGTTTCGTCGGACTTAGCTCCGTGTGACTTTTACCTGTTCCCAGCAAAAAAAAACATTTGCATAGACGCCGCTTTTTTCTGTCAGGAGAAGATGAAGCTGCATCATAGAAGGTAGCGAAAATTGGCTTCCAGGAGTGTTTCCAAAAGTTATATGAACACTGTCAGAAGTACATACAGTCTGAGTAAAAACTTTAAGTCCACTGCACTTTTTTGAGAAATTAGACACACATTAATCTTAGGATCAAAAAGTCATATGAGTGATAATTATTAACCTTAAATACAAGTAAAAAGGACAAAAAATTTAATTGTAAGTGTTTCATTATCAGGAAATATTGCAGATCAATATTTGAACCTGAGTAAAATCTTTAAGGCCAACATAGAAAAAAAGCATATGAGGACAAAAATTCGTGGGAGCCATTCCTTCAAATTACTTCAAATATTCTTGTTTTTATGAATGAAACTAGTTTTTGACAAAATTCGGGATATATTTTTTACCATTCATCTTCGATGGTAGATTTCAGCTCGATTGTTGAAGTAAAATGTCTCTCCTTTGCATAAACTCTTCTTGTTAAGTCACCCAATAAGTTCTCTGTTGGGTTAAGATCTGGAGACTTAGTTAGTCCTTTCAAAGTTTCAACATTGTTTACTTGGAGCCTATTTTTTACACTGTTACTCGGATGGATAGATACATTGTTTTGCTGATATTTTCAATTTTCTATGGCAATAAATTCAGTATTTGGTAAAAGATGACTTGGGAGGACATTTTGATATGATTGTGAGTTCATTTTACCTGAAACAAACGCAACTGAGCACACACCATTGTAAGCAAAGCACTCTCAAGTTCTGACAGAGCCTCCATCTAATTGGCGCTACTCAGAATATTTGTTTTTCTTTTCGTAAATCATGCCAATAGTACTTCCGTCCGTTTGGTCCATTCAAACTCCACTTCTTTTCGTTAGAAAAAATTATTTGTATTCATTGGTTATCCCAGGTCATGATTTCCTAGCTAAAGTTGAAACGCTCTTTATTGTACATTTTCAGTAAATGAGGTTTAAGCAATTTTGCAGCATTAATAAAATTTCCACACCTTCTAATTGTGTTATATATCGTTTTTGACAAACATTTAAACCTATCGTCTGAATAAGTTTCCTGGTTGAGTACTTTTCTGGTAATGTAATAATTTCCAAACTCTTCTTCCATGACGCGAGGACAAAGCTTTAAATTTTCCCGGGTTTTCTTTTTAACCTAATTGTGTTTAAATCAAACAAAAATGTTGACTTCAGTCTTCGATCTTCCTATTTTTTCGCAATAATACGCCTACTTATCCTTGTTGAAGAAAAAGCTTCAATCTGCCCTCTTTCTTGAACAGTTAACTTTTTACCTTACGATATCGTCACAAGTAGGACGAAAACTTTGAAGAAATTAATCACAAAACTGCAAATTAAAGGGTTTCCACAATCTTGTTAACTGAGGTGACATTTTTTACTGTATAAGTACTTGCAGTTTTTTAAAAATACTAGTGGCCCCAAAGTTTTTACTCAAGCTGAAATGCTAACTTTGAATAAACCACTGCTTTTCTCGTTATTGCATGCTTTACAAATCCTGCCTGTTGCGTTATTTCTTACCAATGAACATTAATAGTTAATAATACAATAATATTAAAAGCCCTTTAATTTCATTTTCTTTTTTTCAAAGAAAATTATACTGGCCTTAAAGTTTTTACTCAGACTGTAGTCCCTTAAGGCGACCTTTTGAAGGTGGATGTGCTTCGGCAATGTTAACTATTCTGGGTAAGATTTTATACAGCTTGTCCCCGAACTTTTGCATCGTACTACGTACAATCTGCATAGGGTGTAGTTATGCTTCTCCTTTTTGACTGCTGTATGATGAAAGAGAAAGAACAATAGCCAAAAAAAGAAGGAAGAAAAACAAAGAGACTGTTTAATAACCAATTGATTTGTTCTTTTTTTTTAAATTGAGCATATAACTAAGATTTCAGTAATGTTGTAATAATGTATGGATTTAGGTACACTAAACATAGTTAAAAAAAATAATAAATTACGTTGTTTAATCATTCAAAAAAAAAAAAAAAAAATAAGAAGAAGAATAGAACTATGAAACCGTCGACAAATTACGCAATTGAAGTGGAAAGATTGCACGTAGACATTTTTTAGTCATGAAATTAAACAAAAAAGGTAACAGATAAATTACAATATTAAATCAAAAAAGTAATATTTTTATACTTATTTAAAATTTATGAATAGAAAAGTTTGCATTTTTCATAAAAGCTATAACAGTGACATACATTTTGCTGAAAAAAAATAGCCATGAAAAGAGCAAGGCTCTTAAAACGCAGATACAATAAACAAACTCAATATTTACACCAAGTTAATTACTGAATACATATACTACTTGATCTGATGTTTGCAGACATAGTATTGAACAATTTGATTGTTTAATCTTTTATGAAGCTTTACAAACAATTTCAAATTAAATTTTTCAATTTAACAATAATTTTCTGAAATTTAAAAAATTGCATAACAGAAAATCCTTGAAACTTTTCTATAAAAAACAAAAATAACTTATTCATTGATTTTATATAAATACATAAAAATAGTTACTTACAACAGAAAAAAAATCAATCGCTATTAATGATGCAAAAAAGATGGCAATTTACGAAATATAGGTGAAACAAGTATGATAAATACTAGGGCTCGACCGATGGCATTTTTTGGCCGATGGGCCGATGCCGATTGTTGGCCGATTGTTCAAAGACGGCCGATGGCCGATTGTTTTCCTCCAAATGGCCGATTGCCGATGGCCGATGGCCGATGCCGTCGGCCGATGGCAAAAGAAAAAAAAAATCAAACAGAAATAAATTGATAAGATTATCAGGGATTTAAAGGATCGTTGATTCATTTTATTTTACTTTCTTTCTACGAATAAGGAATCGTATAATCACAAAAAAAAAAATCAGATTTCGACCTAAATTTCTATTTTACGATCACCGAATTTAAATTTCACAAGTTTTCCGGCACATTTGTACATGCATATGTACTTAAGAACATATAGGTGACCGAAATATCCGTTTTGAACGCTTCCTCAGTTAATTATCGCAAATTCTCTTGTGATGACATCATGCGTGTAAACTTGCGTCACTCAAAAACGTTATGAAATATTAAGTTGAAAACACATACGTACGTAGTATGATCTAAAAGTTCGAAGACAAGTTGTATAAAATATTACCCTGAATAGTTCACATTACCGAAGCACATCTATCTACAAAATGGTCACCTCGGACGACTATGCACTTCTGCCAACGTTCGTATAGCTTTTAGAAGCACTCCTGGAAGACATTTTATGCAACCTCCTGTAAGGCGCAGCTGCTTTTAACTTCATCGTGGGGAAGAAGGCGACTTTCATGTTCAGGATGCACGGTTCGATTGGTCAATACTCTGGTATGACAAACAAATAGCATAACGTTTTGTCGGACTTAGCTCCGAGTGACTTTTACCTGTTCCCAGCATAAAAACATTTGTATAGGCACCGCTTTCTTCCGTCAGGAGAAGATAAAGCTTCATCACAGAAGGTTGCGAAAAATGACTTTCAGGAGTGTCTCCAAAAGTTATATGATCACTGGCAGAAGTACACAGTCCCTCAAGGTGACCTTTTAAAGGTGGATGTGTTTCGGTAATGTGAATTATTCTGGTTAAGGTTCTATAGAGCTTGTCCCCGAACTTTTGGATCGTACTACGTACAATATGTATAGGGTGTAGTTATGCTTCTCCTTTTTTTGACTGCTGTATGATGAAAGAGAAAGAACAGTCAAAAAAAAAAAAAAAAAAGGACGAAAAACAAAGTGACTGTTTAATAACCAATTGGTTTGTTTGTTTGTTTGTTTTTTTAATTGAACATATAACTAAGATTTCAGTAATATTGTAATAATGTATAGATTTAGGTACACTAAAAATAGTTAAAAAACATTAAATTATGTTGGTGTTAATTTAAAGAGTTCAGAAGTATAACTAGAGTTTAATTTCAGAAATTGAGGGAGTGGGAGGAGGGGCACGCAAGTGTTCTCGGAAATTCAAAAAATAGTCGTAAAAAATAGAGTTCAAAATAGTCATAAACATGGATCAGAAAAAACCTTTTAAAACTTGCACCCGAGTTTGTTTTGACGTGCAGGGACGGGTTTAAAACATAGCAAATGTTTCCCCATAACCATAGGGGCACCGTAGGAGTTACAAAAATGCTTATGATAAATGTTTTACAACTTCTGTGATAGAGAAATAGGGCCCCAAAATGTATTTCGACGGGCTCTAAACTTCTAACTCCGCCGAAGCGATACAGAAAAGACTGCATTACTGTGATTCGTATTACAAGTATTCAAAAATTAAAAATTACCATCGATTCAACAGGAATCTACCAAAATGACACGAAAACCGGTTTTGCAATCTCATATTTGTTTCCATGATCTCCAATTCGGCAATATATCACTACATGATTATCAGTCTGAGACGCTAGATTAGTTTTGCATTGAAATAAGTAATTAATAGCTACAAAAAATGAGTAAACCGGCTTTTTAGAACACCCGATCGAAAACAAAAAAGGAAGTGCGCAACTGGAACGTACGCACACCCCTCATGTGAAAATTGAACCTTCTACAGCTTACCATCTTTGAGTTATGACTTATGAGAGATATATGCGTACATCCAGCTGCAAGAAACAACGCAATAATTAATTTGTTTGGTACCTGAATGCAGTATTAAAAACTCTTTCAGAGGTGACTAATATAGAAATTCATACAGTAAATTAAGTAAACAATTTTATATGAAAACAATAACCCTTTTTACTTTGTATTAAAAAGTAAAACAGCAAAGGTACTTTTTTTTTTCAAAAACATCCGCCAACTCCATCGGCTTTTTAATGTATTTTAAGGCCGATGAGCCGATGTTTCCTGCAAGTTAGCATCGGCCGCCGATGCCGATGCCGATGGCTAAATTGTTGAAACATCGGCGCCGATGCATCGGCCAGGCCGATGCATCGGTCGAGTCCTAATAAATACGCAAAATGACATTTCTTGACCAAAATAAATAATCGCTAAATATTTAAGAAATGCTTGAAACGACGAGGTAGGGTTAGGGGGGTCACCCTCTGATTTTGGAGTAAATCACACTTCGGCCCCAACCTCTGCCTCATTTTTTTAGTACAGAACAGCTACCACCAACGCCTCTGAATTTACTTCAGCACTTCCGAAAAAAAAATCAAAAATCCCATTGATTTCCGAATTATGTCACCATTCAAAACGTCTTTGCTCAATTTCTTACATTAATGCCCTAAATTCTTTCTAACCAATAGATAAAGTTTGAAAAAAAAATCTCCAATTTTATGAATGGTGTTAGTTTTAAACAACTCAGAAATACAACTAGAGTTTAATTTCAGAAATTGAGGGAGTGGGAGGAGGGGCACGCAAGTGTTCTCGGAAATTCAAAAAATAGTCGTAAAAATAGAGTTCAAAATAATCATAAACATTGAGCAGAAAACCCTTTCAAAACTTGCACCCGAGTTTGTTTTGACGTGCAATGGCGGATTTAAAATATAGCAAATGTTGCAATTGCTCGAGAGGCCGCATAACCATAGGGCCACCGAATGAGTTACAAAAATGCGAATGATAAATGTTTTACAATTTCTGTAATCCCCAAAATGTATTTCGACGGGCCCCAAACTTGTAACTCCGCCGAAGCGATACGGAAAATACTGCATTACTGTGATTCATATTACAAATATCGAAAAATTAAAAATTACCGTCGGTTCAACGGGAATCTAATAAAATGACACAAAAATTGGTTTCGCCATCTCATATTTGTTTCCATGGTATCCAATTCGGCAATATATCACCAAATGATCGTCAGTCTGAGACGCTATATTAGTTTTGCATTGAAATAAGTAATTAATAGCCACAAAAAATGAGTAAACAGGCTTTTCAGAACACCCGATCGAAAACAAAAAGGGAAGTGCACAACTGGAACGTCCGCAGACCCCACATACGAAACTTTAACCTTCTACAGATTATCATTTTTGAGTTATGACTTAAGACAGGTACATTCGTACACGTACATCCTGCTGCAAGAAACAACGCAATAATTAACTTGTTTGGTACCTGAATGTAGTATTAAAAACTCTTTTAGGGATGACTAAAAATAGAAATTCATACTGAAATTTAAGTAATTAATTTTATATGAAAACAACAACTCCATTTACTTTGTATTAAAAAGAAAAACAGCAAAGGTTCTTTTTTTGTCAAAAACATCGGCCAATTCCATCGGCTTTTCGATGTTTTTTAAGGCCGATTGGCCGATGTTTCCCGCAAGTTAGCATCGGCCGCCGATGCCGATGCCGATGGCTAAATTGTTGAACCATCGGTGCCGATGCATCGGCCAGGCCGATGCATCGGTCGAGTCCTAGTGGACATAACTGAATTTTTCTGTTAATGAAATGCATTACATTAATTCAGTACTTTATTTCAAATTGCCCTCTTGAAGCTATAAAATTCATCAGGATATGACGAAGTTAAAATCATATCACAGAGGATTTTATTTCAAAACTAGTAATAGTACAGTAATAATGATGATAATATTTTTTTTTGTTTGATCCGAATAACACTAAAAGTTCTTATTTCACGATTATGATTTTTTGCCATATTGAGTCACAACCTCATGTCACGCTCGCAAGAGTTCTTGAAGTTCTAAAAGTGCAAAAACTAAGACTCAAAAATACTTTGTGTTGCCTGTTTGTATCCACTTACCCTTAATAAATATTGCATCATAGAAGATGACGACTATAATCAATCAAAAAGTAATGTATTTATTTAAAAATAAAAAAATAAAACGAAGTAAATGATCAGGAAACCACGATTATAATTGCTCATTATACTGAATCAAAACTTATGCTCGCAAGAACTCACGAAGTTCTAAAGCTGCAAAAACTCAAATTCAAAAATTCCTTTATTTTGCCCTCTCATATCCATTTACTCTTCGTAAATTCTCAAATTGGGAGCATGTCATCCTATATCATTATTAGTCATTGGAAGCGCTTACGGCTGCCAAGATTCCACTTCGCGGCAATTCTTTATGCAAGTGAATGGCAACGGGAAGCCTCAAAACTCAGCAAAACGGATTATTAATGTTTCAAGTGGGGAGACATTACGTTGCGAAGTTTATGCAAATGATAAAAGATTCTACAGCAGAAGAATGCCGCGAATACCTTGGTGGATCTTGCCGTGGCACCCTATAATCACCTGTTCTCCAGAGGGTTGTTCTACATTCAATTGCTCGAGAATTCACCCACTTTTCTTCTGCGAGGATTACGAAGTGCTGGGGAGTATTCTTTGAGAAAATGGTGTAAGAGTTCGTCTTTAATTTCGAATTTAATATTAAGTTCGTCCTGCTCACTTGAAATTTGTTCTGGATTTACATTTATGTGAATGAGCGCGGTTTCAAGGACAGGGCTAGTGCAGGAATTCTAATTGAGGTAATCAAGAGCGGCAAGCAAAACTTTTCTTGAATGTATTTGTGATTTTTTGTGTTTTTGAGAGTCAGTTAGAACTGTAGTTAGAAAAAAAAAATTCTTCGGGAGCGTACTTTTTTACAGGATAGATGTAATAGAGGACGAACTTTTGCTGTGCTAAAAGTAGCTTAGATTATTTACTGCAGCTTTAATTTAAAGAACATATTTTTTATACGTTCAATAAATACCTTGGTGCATAATAGTAAAATTAGAAACAACAACGTGAAATGGCACAAATTGCATATTACTTCAGACACATGTTTCGGCGTTACAAGGAACGTCTTTTTTAATGCTTTTGTGGAATGACTTATCATCCATAAGATACTTTGCATTGAAAAAGACGTTCCCTCTAAGTCGAAACACGTGTCTGTAGTTATCTGAAATTTGTGCTATTTGATGTTGTTATTTCTTATTTTAAATTTTTGTTGCCAAAAAAGGTGCTTTGAAACTTGTTTACATTGAAGTTAACTGAAATTTTAGAACGAAAATAAGAACTTTTCTTTTCAAAGTAAGTAATAAAGTTTTCAGCTTCTGTTTTTACTGCATGTGGGAAAAAAAGATTTTTCCGCACACGTTTTGCACCTACAAAGTGAAGTTATTGATTGAATCACTTCATTTTAATTCAATCAATCAATCTAAATTTTTTCATTGATAAATCTATGGGTTTTTGTGAATGAGCTAGGTTTGAAAAAATCAGTCGTCATTTTGTTGAGGTTTATGTATGCTTCATATTTCTCCGTAAGCACTAATAAAAAGTGTTTTCTTTTTAATTTTTTAAATTTGAGCGAAAAAGTTATCAAAAATGAATGAAACAGGAATAAGACGTCATGATGGTTATTTTTTGAATAAAAAATGTTTTGTTTCAAGTTTTACTTTGTTCGGAGAGAGGGCGAAAGGAAACAAAAGATCGTCCGAGACGGATACATTTTTTCTTGATCATAACCCACCTTTCAAGTTTTTAACTTCTAATATTTATCTAATTACTTGATTTATTTTGAATTGTATTATACTTATTAGTATTATTATTATTATTGTTTTGTTTTAACTGATATTTTTACGATACATGAGACCCTCTTTCATGCTTCTTCCTCTCCCTTTTTTAAACTTTTACGGGGAAGAAAGATAAAGCGGAAAACGTTTTACTTTTATTGCGTAGTTTTGTATATTGTTTTGTGTTCCAGTATTTTTTCTGTTCAATATGATGTTTAAACTGTTTAACTTTGTGTCTTTGATATTACAGTTCTGAGCGTGTTGTGTCGGCTTGATCCTGCAAAATCACTGGCGTTTTTCACATATTTTACTAAAATTTATCTTGGGACATGATTTTAGTTGAATATGTTGTTACGCTATTTAATTTCTTTTCATCAATTTTTGAGTTAGTATTTTTGGTTTAACACCAACAGTTTTGAACTTACATGTTGAATGAGCTGAACAGTATAGAAGAGTAATAACGTTTTTTTAAAATTAATTTAAAATGCAATATTAAAGTGATTATTTGTAAAAAGATTGATATTCTCCAATGAAGTTTGACAAATAGGTTAAGACAATAGAAAAAAATTGTTACTTCTTCGGGGCGTTTTGTTTGCAGAAAAATAACAGTAAAACACGAATTTAAAAAGTTAATCAGAAATCGTGCAAAAGTTCTATGCAGATAACCTGCAACATTTTTGCATTTCGAAAGTCAATCTAAAGCCATAACTCAGAAAACCAAACTTGTATTATGTAAAACTGTGATTATACCAGCAGTTATTTTTTCGAAGTAATTTGAACTAGAACCCAAAAATGCGAAAAATGTTACTAACCTGCGAAATGCAACTGTTTTACACCAACAGTTGCTCGTGGATAGAACTCGACTTGAACACAAAAATACAAAAAAATTAATCATAAGAGTCATATTGGGACCGATGAAAGAGGACGATATCTGTAGGAAACAATAAAACCATGCAATGCAAAAACATTTTAAAAAGGATGGTTTATAAGATAAAAAGTCAAAAAAAAAAAAAAAATCTTATGGTTGGGACTTATTGAGAAGTTGTTTCCAATCAATGTACAAAAGTGATCTTATGAGATCATAGCCACGCCGAAGTCAACGAAAACGATTAAGACCTAGAAGAAATGGATGGATAATATTGAAAAAGACCAAATCCGTCTTTTTTTTTTTTTTTTTGGGAGGGGGGAGTGGCAATTGGCCCTTGAATTTGTGAA
Organism: Uloborus diversus; assembly: GCF_026930045.1. Taxonomy (NCBI): domain Eukaryota; kingdom Metazoa; phylum Arthropoda; class Arachnida; order Araneae; family Uloboridae; genus Uloborus; species Uloborus diversus. The sequence goes on along the minus strand of NC_072732.1, from coordinate 16,830,044 downwards.
ATTGATACACTTGCACGTTTGTGGAAGTTTTTTTTTGAGCAATCACGATTGCTTATTGTTCTCATTTGACCGTTTTTGGTGTCCGCGCCTTTTTCAACTTGGACCAGAAGCCTTTGCAGCACCACCGCCCACCGTCCTTTGCTGGCGGCGCGGCGCGGCGCGGCTGCTCCGGTTTGGAGCTATCCGCTTCTCCTGGTCGGAGGCGTCCATGTACTACACACACGCACGTTCACACACATACACACACGACTTCACACACATACACTCACACACGCCTACGTGCATACACACAGGTCTACGCACACACACAACTATGTACAAGTAACCGCCCAGGAGGAGAGGCAGACTTGGGGGGACAGGAGTCGTTTCTAGAAAAAATAACTCCAATGAGTAGGGTCCTGTCTCAGTTCGTGATTGCGAAAAACATAATTTGAATTCAAAATTTCAGAATTCAATTTTTTTTTTTTTTTTTTTGGTTTCTTATTACAATCTTACAAAAATCTGCAAAATTACGTGCCTAAAGGGCACTTAAACAGCATAGAAATAAGAAACTGTAGAAAAAAGGGAAGAGTCAAATTTCTTAAGAATATATTATTCGGGTCTTTTAGTTTTTAGTAAGAGTCGTCAATTAAGCGAGTTATGTCATTTACTATTCCTGTACCTTTTAAGAACAATTAGCATCATTTTTTTAGCATTTTCTAGATTTGTTCTACAGAAAGTGGCATCACCCGCAATATCGAAAATTTGAACTTCAACAGAAATCGTAATGGGGTGGTTTCCTTCAGTCAAAAGTACTACTTTTAGTCATTGAAATGGATAGAATGAGCAAAAAAAAAATAAAATAAAGAATAAAAAAAAAATACACGGACCCAGAAAATATTTTTATTTTCCAAACAGTTTTTTTTCTAAATTAATTTTTTAAAATGTCCGATTTTACAAACAAGGCGCGGTCTTTATGACGTCACAAATGATGCAATTTGGCGCATCTTTGTGCTGCGTTTCCACGTTATGATAATCAAGAAGCGAATTAAAATTGTACTGTATGCTTGTTATCAACCATATCATTGCCAATACAGGTGAGTAAAGATGCGAATTAAATATTTTGCTCTGGAAATGGCAACACAGAATGGCATTTCATCTTTTGTGATGTCATTGGCAAGAAATGTAAACATTGAAAGCGTGCCGATTTAAGTAATTTTTTGAAAATATTAAACTTAAACAAATTATTTAAAAAATGGTCAGAGCCTATGTTTTTAAGCATGCTCTTTCAGAAAAAAACACTTTTAAAATTTTGGAAACGAACCCATTACCTTTTTGTTTTCTTCAATTTATTCGTACGCGGATATTTAAGTGATATTCTTCCAAAACTTCCTGTTCTGCGTTCGGAAACGATCTCGGTGTCTCTCTCTTTTCATTGAACCAATGACAGACCTCAAATTTAATTTCATCTTGATGTGATGGTGGGCATGACTGATGGTCTATTACAGAGATTCAGGATTCAGCGTGAGTAGGCATAACTAGATCGCACATTCACGCAAACCAGGAACAAGAATTCGATGATGTGAACAAATAGAGAAAATGTGAGACGGTCGACGTACAAGAAGGATTTTAAAACGTTAAAGTCTAGGTCAACGAAAACGAGGAATATTCAGGAAGAGATGGTTAGACTTGGTTGAAAGAGACGCAGTCCGTCAATTAGAGGGGTTAGGAGGGAATAGTTCTTCCCTCTCAATCTCTCTAATTAACCCCCTAGTAATTACCTTCCTCCCTCCGCCCGCCGTTTTGAGAAATGAACGTGGTTTTTTCTGTTTCAAAAAGTAAAATACAATGAGCTCTTTCCCCAAAGTAAGGTTGTGTTTGTACGAATTGGTATTTTAAATTGAAATTGTAAGTAAAAATCTTACCCTTTGCCTATTCTTTTTGGGCGTTTGCATCTTTAATTGCTGAGACAGTTATTGAAATTGACTAAAGAAAATTCACAGTATTATCTAAACGAAAAGGTTCACTATATTTACAACTTAGAATAACAAATTTACAAATCGGACAGCATAAGTATCATTTTCGGTGTTCCATCAATTCTATTTATTTTTATCTCTCGCTCAGTTCACTTCAGATCCGAAAAGCGGTGGGCAGAAGGAAATGTTCAAAAATGAAAGTTCAAGGCTAACCTTGATCAATTGCGACAGTGCTTACGGGCCTGAAGGTGACCTAAAAAGCCTGAAAGTAACAAATTGGAGAATTAATGCACGGGATCCATTTCTTTAGAATCGAGTTTTCAGGGTCTTTCACTTTTTAGTTTGTCGTCAATTATATGTAGATTGTGTTATTTGTTGTGTTCTTTTTGCATTAATTATTATTTTTTCCGCTGGAGTACCACTTTCCATCTGCCTGTTACGTACAATTATCATCATCTGAACAGGTCCACGATATCAAAAATTCAAAACTTCCACCAAAATCGTAATTAACACTGCCCAATTCATTCATACAGTGATATTCAAGCGATATTCTTCCAAAACTTCCTGTGCTCAGCTTTCGAAAACGATCTCGGTTTCTCCGTCTTTCCAGGAACCAATGACAGACCTTAAATTTAATTCCATCTTGACGTAATGGTATGCATGACTGACGGTCTATTAGAGAAATTCAGCGTAAGTACGTATAACTAGATCGCAGACTCACGCGAACCGGGAACTCGGATCACGCACACCAAAAGAAAGCCCTGCGATCGAGTTAAGAGTTTTCCGGAGAGCTTTGCTTAAGTATTTATTACGATTTTCGTTTTAAGATGGTGTTTAGGGAACTTCAGCCTTTAATGTTAACTGCATGGGTAAAACTTAAACTTTCGCTGGGGTTGCCGCAATCTGTGTTGGGCTCTTCAAATATCGCCAAGTGTGGGAAGTGATCATTTTTGATTCGTTTCTGGTATGAAGTTTGAAATGTATTTAGCATGTTAACGTTATTATAATTTAGTCGCAGTAGACCGAAATTTCCAAATTAATATAGTGTAAAATATCGATAATTTGAAAATGTCGGCTGCTCGTCACAAAACATATTTTAATACCATTGTTGTTGTTGTATTACTTGTAAAACTATTTTGAGGAAAGAGCATAAATTATAAGTCAAGGAGTCCCACAGGGTTTTAAAGTGGTTTTTGAGCGTTAATTAATAAGAAATCGGTTTGAACCATAAACATGTTTACCGGCAATGGGCATATAGATAACTACCCAATGAACCAACGGAAAATTCTCATGCAATTAAAAAAAGAAAGAAAAAAATCTCTTTACAAACATGCACTGTCGCAGAAAGAAAATGCATCAATTTTTGTGAAGTAATTGCATTTGGAAAATGTTTTACAGAAATGGTTTCTAATGGTTTAAGTCCAAAAGTTATCGAAACTAGCGTGACATCTCAATAATTAAAATAATATTTCTGACCAATAGAAATAAAACATATTTAACGAAATATTATCATAAAATAAGCAATTGAGTAAAAAATATTAGTTATACGTTTTTTAGGACATTCATTTGAATATATATTAAAAAGAAAAGTTTTAAAGTATAATTTGCTGAGAACGATGCTTAAAACTCAATTCGACTCATGTATATAGCACTAACTGCTCAAAGAGTTCACGGAATAGTATTAACATTCACACACAGACAAAAAAAAAAAAAAAAAAAAAAAGAGATTGCTTTGCAAATTTGTATTGTTGCAGAAGAAAAGTGTATCGTTATCATTTATTAAGACACAATTACAGTTGAAAAATATGTTAACTATTTTTAACCTGTCTTTATTGATAATATAATAAGCAAGCAAAATACGCAGAATTGTTTATGCTTAAGCTGCAGGTTTTGCAAACAAAACGCTTTAAATTAAATGAAATAAGAAGCATTACAACTAACGTAATGAAACAAGTAGTTAATTTAACTACTATAGTGCGATAAAATCAAATTTAGTCAAAATGAAATTAAAATGCTGGGTAAGTTTTATATGAATTGTACTTGTTTCTACGAAAATATGTTACAGTAAAAATGTAACTGAAATATCAAGTTTTGGAAAGATATGGTAGAATTGAAAACAGGAACTTGACTACCTAGTTCCAAATAATTACGAAATCACAATTTATAGTTCAAAGTTTTAAGGTTTGCAGCAAAAAAAAAAAAAAAAAAAAAAGTCGAAACCGATTTTTTATTTCAACAGTGATTTTTTATTTCAACTGAGCACTTTAGAGAAACCTTTAGCACAAGTGCAACAGTATAACGGTTATACTTATTTAGGGCAATTTTGAATCGTGTGGGGTAATGCTCTAATGTTGAGAATTTACACTGTTAAAACTGCGTGTCGTGTACGCTACTTTCAGGGTGACGCGCTTGTAGCATCAGCCCCCCCCCCCATGAAGGTGCCCTTTTGACTCCCTGTAGCACCCCTATGGCACATTTAGGGTGCCATTTTTGGTTATGAGGTGTCATAATAGCCCTATAGAGAGTACCCTTAAAAGGGTACTACTGGTGCTATCATCCCAAGGTGATGTAAAAAACCCACAGTTTAAACGATGTGCGTTACTCCAAAAAACCTAAATATTGTTTTCATGTCTCTTTATTACTGTCCAACCACGGATTGCATGGAATTTTCAAACGTGCAGATAAGACGTATCTATGCGGGGGTGGCAAATAGGGGGTGCGAGAGGGGGCGGTTGCACCCCCAAATTTTTCACTAAGAATAATATAAAATGGTAAAATTCAATTTAGATAACTTAGAAAATCATTTGCCTCAATTTTCAGAGCAGAAAAAACTGATGGAGGATAAGTGTTTGCCTTAACTAAAGAAGTAATCTCTTCATATGGGTTAAATATTTCAAAATTGAGTAATCTATGTTATGATGGAGCATCTTGTATGAGATACCCGTACAGTGTAGAGTCTGTGCAATTTTTACGCGTAAATTCCATGCCATTTTACATAAAATTTTATGCTCATATTATAACTTAATGTTCAGCTAGTAAGTGTTCATTGACGCCATGTACTAGAAACACATTTTAGCAACTCGGTGTATCATATGCTTTCATGGGAACTTTTTGTAAAGATATGCTATTTTTGAAAAACATCTCACATCAAAAAATACTTTCACATCAACAAATGTATCTTGAGGCTCTTTACTTGACATTCTCTGAGTGACACAAGATGGTCTTCAAGAGTTATAAAAGCCCCCTGGAAGAATTACTGGAAAGCGACCTATATAAATAATTTGATGTCATTTTAATATGTATGCCTTTGTCTGAATTTTTTGTTTACTTTATTTATACTGCGGAGCGTTTTTTTGATAAATGCTACACTCTATCATAAAAATTTTAATTCGCTAATCTTAATTCTTGGATTGACAATTGAAACTCTTAGTAATTTTCGCATTAATGCATACTTGAACCAGGTGTGGAACTTTGTGACAAAACTTTTCGTAACAGTTTTTAATGTATGCCAATGTGGAAGAGGTGACAAAACCCAGATGAAGTTTTAGTCAAAATATTAAATCAATATTTTGAATAAACTGATCAATTCAGTTTCTCAAGAAATTGAGACAGGATTGAATGAGATATATTTATTATTGGTCTTAACTTCAATATTATGTAGGTCGGTTATAGAAAGCGAAAAAGAAAATATTACACTTATAAGTAATAACATGAGGGAAGAGGAATTGTTTTGTGAATTGTGATTATACTTTTTAATGACACAAAAGAAATACTAGCCTATTTAAAAAGCTTTCTTGGTTATTTTAAAGAGAGGAACCTAAAGGAAATGTGCTTTTTTGACATAACTTTCTTGCTTCCATTGTTTTTTGACTGTTTCAATCAGGTCAGTCATTTGAAAGATGACTTCCGTGATTAAATTGAAAAACCGATGTAAATAAAGCACAAATTTACACGAAAATACAGCATATAGCTATTTCAAGGCTACAATAATGGAGCTTCTTCAACGATGCATAAAAACTACGCACACAACCAGAAAGTTGTAGGAGAACTGAACGTCAACCAATTTTGACTCTCGTGTCTCAGGAGGTTAGAGAATTGCATTCGAAGCGCAATGAGGCAAAGCAAGACCTTCCTCTTTAGCTATACTGGCAATAAATTAAGTCATTGGATATTGATTAACTATAGTTACAAAATTTTCTGTTCTTCCTGACTCCAAAAATAGCAGATTAAAACTTTACTAAAAAATAAAAACTAGTACCGAGATATTTTGTGAGATAACTTATAACAAAATAAATTTAAAGCTTCGGTCGAAAAAATTTTAATTGTTCTTTACAAACCTAATTATTCTTAACATTAAAACCATTTAATTATCAGTTCTTGTTAAACAATATGTATTTTATACCGTTCTGAGGAAATTCATGTTCAAGAAACTCGACCCCCCAAACGAAATGCTGAAATGCCGCCCCTGTATCTATGTGAATGAGGGGGAAAAGTAAAAATTTGATGCGCGTATTCCGCTCATTTGAATGAGACTCTGCTTCTGCAAAAGCTGACATCGATAAAAAAAAAAATCATAGATTCCTCCATTTCCGGCTGTAAAACGGATGTCTGTCTTTCCATACAATCCGTGGTCAGACAGTACTGGTGCTATCTTCCCAAGGTGATGTAAGAAACCCACAGTTTAAACGGTGTACGTTACATTAAATAACCGAAATATTGTTTTCATTTCTCTTTATTATACACTCAAGATTTCTTCATAAACTTCCTCGTTGGCGAAGTATTTTTCCACGACGAGCGATTCATCGCCGTATCGAGGGCTCCCTGCCCCGAGGAATCAATTTAATTAGCTAGGAGTTTGTCAGGGATGCCAGTTTGGCACGCGATTCGCTCCTCATGTCATTATGATTGCTATAATTTGAGAGGCGCTCTCTCTTCTCTTTCTCGCACACACACTTTTACATGCCACATTCTTCTGGCGGGAAAACTTTGCATGGGGAGTGATGCTCTCCCTCTTCTCCGCTCCCGCCCCTGTCTCCTTTTTGGGAAGAACCGCCTGGAGAAGTTTCGCTGGAATTGATATCGTTTGGTGTGCCGTGCGCTGGGATACGAGCAGTACGACAATCTAAACCCGTAATATATACCCGACTAGCTGCGTTGCCCGGCCAAGTGACGTGTATTCAACAATCAGGCGTAAAAAATAAGTAAAAAAAAACATCATGATTTCCTTTCTAAACAATGACGACAGATATTAAAATACTTTTAAGAAATTAAATCCAGAAAGATGGATTTAAAATGCGTAGCCATGGAAACACAAAATAAAATAAGTTTAAGGAATTAAAATGCGAAAGAAAATGGTTCACAATTTGAATGGAATCGAGATTTCTGAAACTTGATTTAAAAGGCTTGTAACTTTTTTTCCTTATTTCGAGATAAAAGCTTATTTTTTCGACCATAGGTCGAGTTAATTTTGGAGTAAAAAAGGTCGCTTTTTCCAATGGCGTCGAAAAGAAAGCTGTGGGACAACTCCTTCACTTTTTATTGATTTATTTAATGAAGAAAGTAGTACCTAAATTTCAGCTAAGCCTAAAAAAATTCGAGCTAAAAACGCAAATAACTCCCGCTGTAATAAAGTTAGAGCATTGAAACAAATAGCGTAGAACGCGGAAAATTCTACCCTTTCGAACGATATGTAATATTAATATGTGAAAGTAATTTTTCACCCCCATATTCGGGAATTTATGTGAAAATTGGGCCTAAATTGGAATAAAAAAAGAACTATTCATCGAATTGTTTTCGAACTGGTCTGCAAACCTTCTCAGGACTTAAAGGAACAAACTGTGAAAATTTCAGCAAAATCGGCCGGGTAGTTCTCTAGTTTTGCAAGTTCAAACAAACAGACGCTTTTTGGAGGCTTCATTTTATACTATGTAGAGAAGAGTAGCAATATGACGGTGTGTGTGCTGCGAAACAATAAAGAAATTCGATTTTGAAAATTCATATAAAATTTATATTTATACATTATTTAATTTAAAATAGGGTTGTATTCAAAATTTTAAAGATTTTTTTTTCTGAAAGAACATGCTTGCATAGGATTTGCATAGGAATTGACCGTTTTCAATATAATTTGACAAAGTTTAATATCTGTAAACAATGGGGTCGTTTCCGAAATTTTAAAGATTTTTTTTTTCTGAAAGAACATGCTTGCATAGGATTTGCATAGGAATTGACCGTTTTCAATATAATTTGACAAAGTTTAATATCTGTAAACAATAGGGTCGTTTCTAAAATTTTAAAGATTTTTTTTTTCTGAAAGAACATGCTTGCATAGGATTTGCGTAGGAATTGACCATTTTCAATATAATTTGACAAAGTTTAATATCTGTAAACAATGGGGTCGTTTCCGAAATTTTAAAGATTTTTTTTTTCTAAAAGAACATGCTTGCATAGGATTTACATAGGAATTGACCGTTTTCAATATAATTTGAAAAAGTTTAATATCTGTAAACAATAGGGTCGTTTCCAAAATTTTAAAGATTTTTTTTTTCTGAAAGAACATGCTTGCATAATATTTGAGTAGGAATTGACCATTTTCAATATAATTTGACGAAGTTTAATATCTGTAAACAATGGGGTCGTTTCCAAAATGTTAAAGATTTTTTTTTTCTGAAAGAACATGCTTGCATAGGATTTGCATAGGAATTGACCATTTTCAATATAATTTGACAAAGTTTAATATCTGTAAACAATGGGGTCGTTTCCAAAATTTTAAAAGTATTTTTTTCTGAAAGAACATGCTTAAAAACATAGGATCTAACCATTTTTTAAACAATTTGTTTAAGTTTAGTATTTTAAAAAAATTACTTAAATCGTTGCACTTTTATTGTTTACATTTCTGGCCGATGACATCACAAATGATGAAATGCCATTCTGTGTTGCCATTCACAGAGCAAAATATTTAATTCGCATCTTTACTCACGTGTATTGGCAACGACATGCTTGATAGCAAGCGAAGAGCGCCATTTTAATTCGCTTCTTGATTATCATAACGTGGAAACGCGGTATAAAATGCGCCAAAAGAGCATCATTTGTGACGTCATCAAGACGACGTCTTGTTTGCAAAATCGGACATTTAAAATACTTAATTAAAAATAGCTGTTGGGAAAATGAAAGAATTTTCTGGATCCATGTTATTTATTTTATTTTATTTTCATTTTCATTTTTTTTCTTTTGCTTATTCTATCTATTTCAGTGACTAGAAGTACTACTTTTGACTGAAGGAAACAACCCCATTATTATAATCGGTGGTCAGATTCAATTTCCTTTTTTACGCATCTGCACATGCCATCACAAGTGATGAAATGCGATTCACTAATGCCATTAGCACAGAACGCAATATTTAATTCGCTTCTTTACTCACATATACTGGCAACGATATGGTTGATAGCAAGAGTAGAGTGCAATTTTTAATTCGCTTTTGAATTATCATATCTGGAAATGCGGTAGACAGCAAGCTTAAACATTCATTCAATGCGCAAGTGGAATGCGCGGCAAAGTGCATCACTTGTGACGTCATAAAGACCACGCCTTGTTTGAAACATCGGACATTAAAAAAAATAATAATTAAAATAAAACTGTTGGGTAAATGAGTATATTCTGGGTCCATGTTATTGAGCAATCACGATTGCTCATTGCTTTCATTTTACTGTTTTGATGTGATATCATTTTATTTTCCCACCAGCACCCTCTGCAGCATTACCGTCGACCGGCTCCTCACGATGCTGCTCCTCTAGCGAAAACCGTCTCCAGGTTGCGTCAATATCCTACACTTACACGCATACATACACGCACGTACACACACACAAACACATACACACACATGCATACACCTACACACATACACAAACACACACTCAAACACATAGACACACACGCATACATACAGACACCTACACATACACACACGCCTACACACAACTACCCACACACTCATGCCTGCACACAGATACAAACACATATGCCTTATCACACATACACATTCCCCCCCCCCACACACAAACACTCATACACACAACTACCCACACACTCATACCTGCACGCAGACACAAACACATATGCCTACACACATACACATACCCTCCACACACACATAAACACACACGCCTATATACACACACTCGTGATTGCGAAAAACATAATTTGAATTCCAGATGTCAAAATTCAAATTAATTTTTATTCTCTTATTTATTTTTCATTTTTTATTTTTTATTCTTATTTATTTATTTATTTTTTTTTTTTGCTCATTCTATCAACTTCAGTAACTAAACGTAGTACTTTTGACTAAAGGAAACAACCCCATTGAGAAAAAAGAAAAATAAATCTGCTAGCTCATCAATGCAGCGTACACCTTTGTATTAACATTTCGTATGTGAGAGAAAAATGATAACAAATGAAGGCTTCCCTCAAGAACCAATTACTACCTATACAGTAAAATTCCGATTATCCGCAGTCTTATACGCTAGCAAAAAAAAAAAATTTGAATTTTTGGCATTTTGAATTCAAATTATGTTTTTCGCAATCACGAGTGTGTGTATGTATGCGTGTGTGTTTGTGTGTGGGGGGTATGCGTGTTTGTGTGTAGGGAGTATGTGTATGTGTGTGTAGGCATATGTGTTTGTGTTTGTGTGCAGGCAGGAATGTGTGGGTAGTTGTGTGTATGTGTGTGTATGTATGCGTGTGTGTTTGTGTGTGTATGTGTTTGTGTATGTAGGTGTATATGTGTGTAGGTGTATGTGTGTATGTGTATGTGCGCGTGTGTATGTGTGCTTGTGTGTGTGTAGTTGTGTATGTATGCGCGTGTGTGTAGGACATGGATGCAACCTGGAGACGGCTTTCGCTATAGGTGCAGCATCGTGAGGAGCCCGCCTGTCCACGGTGATGGTGCAGAGGGTGGGAAAAATCAAAGGAACGTCAAAAACAGTCAAATGAAAGCAATAAGCAATCGTGATTGCTCAAAAAAAAAGAAACATTCGGCTGTGATTAAATAAATGTAGATAAATGGCACATTTTCTGTTAAATATGTTTTCAGATATACCCATTTCTATACTTCCCTTCACTTCTAATGACATCAATCCTTCCCGAGAAGGAACGTAGGAGGATTTTCGAGCGCCAAAAAAAAGAACCGAATCGTTCGAATTTTAATTTTAGAGCCCGAAAATGGCATTAAAAGGTTCTTTCTCCACCCGAAATCGTTATCCGATCAGTTCAAATTTAGCGCCATTCGAAAGCCCGCGAAAAGTACCTCTAGAATCGAATTAGTTACTTTGAATTAAAAGAAAAAGGCTGTGAAATCACCGGGAAAAAATTTAAAAATTTTTTTATCGGAAATTTATCGTTTGCGCTGTTTCATTTTAAATTAGCGTGAAAACAATTCAGAGGGTTGCCACTTTTTTTTCTCGACTGTGACTATATAAAATTTTGTTTTGTTTCAAGGTAAAAATTTCCCCTTTTGATTATCATTTAGCGATCTTCTTTCTGTTCTTTTTTAGGATTTTAGGTTTTTTATGGAGGGTTGCGTTTAATTTATATTCGAGAATTTCTGATTTGCCGTTTTCTATTTTTAAGAATAATTATTCTGAAATTTTGCAGTATTTTTTTTCGCTTATTGAAGCCTGATTGCTGTTGACCATGCATCACTTGACGTAACTTTTATTTCCGAGGTAGACCGTGCAAAGTCGGGCAATGCAACTAGGAGTAGAATAAAATGGCGCTCCGTAAATCTGATTGATGATGCATTTCCATCCAGCGTTTTTGTCAAGCCACACCAAGATTTCTGAAAATATTCAATTTCTTAATATCTTTTTTTTTTTTTCCCGGAAGGTTTTAATCTCTTGTCAAGTTTTCAGCTGTTACCAAGGTTGTAGATGGCATTTCGGTCTTACTGACGATGCAGAAAAAATCGAACTTATTGCCTGAAATTTGGAAAATGTGTTTTGATCTTATATGATTAAAAGCTGAGCGTATGTATCTATGTATGTCCAAGTTACTTCCGCCGAATGCCATTGAACTTACCATCGAGCCAGGTATCGATAGATTCCTAGTTTTCCCGTCTTTATGTTTGGCTATTTAACATAATCCTCCGATAATAATTAGTGGAGATATCAATTAAAAACTATATTAATTATGACACTTAGATTTCGACATAAAATCTCTATTTTTTGAAGGCTTTCCTTCATTGAAATTATTATTCAGTCCTTCATCTCAACTTTCCGCAACGATACTTTTATTAAAATTTGTAGCGGTGAAGAAAATCATTGAGACAAAAGTTCTGTTGCCATTTTTTTTCTCGAATATGAACAAATTAAATTCTGGCTTTTGTTTTAAAGGTTTTTCCTGTAATCGGGAGATTTAAAATGTCTACTTTTCAGGGGTTTTTTTCTTTTTTGATTATTCAAGCCTGATTGTTCAACACGCGTCACTTGACCTAACTTTTATTTTCGAGGCAGACCGTGCAAAGCCGGGGCGATGCAGCTAGTAGAAATATAAATTTTGACACAAAAATCAAGTTTGCACGATTATTTTTTCGTGTAGATACTCAAGAAAAAGAATCATGTGACTAGTCGCACCAATGAAAAAGACAATAGTTTACTCTTTACACCAGGCAGAGTTCGAAATCAGATCAATAACTAATCTTCTTGGTTACTCTGAAAAAAAAAAAAAACTAATTTGAATTTTGACATCTTAAATTCAAATTATGTTTTTCGCAATCACGAGTGTGTGTATGTAGGCGTGTGTGTTTGTGTGTGGGGTATGTGTGTTTGTGTGAAGGGGGTATGTGTATGTGTATGTAGGCATATGTGTTTGTGTCTGTGTGCAGGCATGAATGTGTGGGTAGTTGTGTGTATGTGTAGGTGTCTATATGTATGCATCTGTGTATGTGTGTGTATGCGAGCGTGTCTGTGTGTAGTTGTGTATGTATGCGTGTGTGTGTAGGTGTCTATATGTATGCAGTAGTTGTGTGTGTCTATGTGTTTGTGTGCGTATGTGCAGGTGTGTGTGTGTGTTTGTGTGTCTATGTGCTTGTGTATGTGTGTGTATGTGTGTGTATGCGAGCGTGTGTGTGTGTAGTTGTGTATGTATGCGTGTGTGTGTAGGACATGGATCCAACCTGGAGACGGCTTTCGCTATAGGAGCAGCACCGTGAGGAGCCAGTCGACGGTGATGGTGCGGAGGGTGGCGGTGGGAAAATAAAATGATAGGACGCCAAAAACAGTCAAGTGAGAACAATAAGCAATCGTGATTTGTCAAAAAAAAAAAACACCTTTCTTTTTTTAGTTTCTAGGACGAAATGATCAGAAAACAAAATTGTAATACATTTACTGTTTTTTCAAATTAAGATTTGCTCGAGTCAAACTTACATAAAAGTTTATGCGCATCAATGAAGGCCAACTTCAAATGCGCGAAAATATTTTTTCAAAAAAATTAGGTCACATAATGTTTCAATCAAACAATCTAACAGTAAGCTGCTTACGAATACTACTAGCTCTGCAACTAATACATCTTTTATTTAAATTGCTGTCAGTTGATTATGTTTTCAAAGTCAGAATCAGGGAATTATATTCTTGCAACTCATTTCTCCTAGAAAATAATGGATGAATCGTAAGTACAGGAATTCTGGTGACTCGATTTGCATGAGTGAGAAATCATAACGCTAGGATGCTAGAAATTGCAATATACATTTCCCTCCCTTCTTCTTCTTTGTATTAAGTTAAGGTTTGTGTTGAATTACACCACATTTGGAACAGCTTTAGTGTAATCTCCAGTTTGGCGACATTTCCACTGGGCGACATTTTATGATGCCTAGCTGTGCTAACGCGTTTAAATTTACGTGAACCCCTAAGCCGTAAGGCAAAACAAAACACAAGACAATTGGTGATTTATCACCAAAAAATGTCCTAAAAAAAAGTTACTAACATGGAGATTATACTAAATTTGTTCCCCACATTTTGAACCATTTACGTTTTTGCTGTTTTAATTTCGTTGAAAGTATTAGAGGGGGAGTTATCATAACACATTGAACCTGCCAAATTGGCGAAATAATGCTATATTGCTCTTTCGCCAATAACTGCTCTTTTGCTTCCCATATTTTAATTTTACATTTTAACGAAACAATTATTGTTTCTTATTGGCAATTTCTCATTTGAATGGTACACAATTTAATTATTTTAAAGTTTATGTTTGATTTTGAGGTAACTTTTAGTCATGCTTAATTGCTTAATTTGTTTAAAAATTTGCCAAAAATAAAACTTTATTTAATAAACAATTTACGTGTCGCTAATAATCGCTCGCATTGAACAATCATCAAACGCAAACAATCGCCAGAAAAGACAACCACTCAAACTCGCGCTCCGATCCAAAAAGTCTGATCTTAAGCTGATGCACCGGCTCGTATATATAGGGGCCTTAGTTCAACCTACGTCCCGCTGGTTACATAAAATCTGCGAAGCTGTTTCGTGGACCCCGTTACGTTGTTCTAAAAGTAAATTTATGGAATGTGTTCTTACCTATTCTTGATTCATTTGAATATGTTTTTTTCCCCTCTAATTTGTATCTTTTTCTTTCTTTTTACCGGGCTATGTTACAGGCATTGAGAAGGAATACTAATGGAGGGAGCCATAGCAAATGACTCAGTGAAATAAGCTTGAGAACCAATGTTTCCCAGGTCAGGTGACTTGTTTGGCTGGGAAGTTGTCGTGTTTTGGCACGCAATCGCTCTTTTGGCATTAAATATTTTTCACACGACGCGACGGCGGCGGCGCTTATTATGAAGTCGGGACTAACAAATCAGAGCTACTCTGGCTCCAATTCCTTTACCGCATAATAATAAATAAATAAATAAATAACGGATACAAATACAGGCCTATCTTTCAAACTCCATCTCCCCACTTCTTTCCGGATTTTAAAATATAATGTAGGGCATTTTTCATGTATTTTGATGTTTATTCCCTGAAATGACGGGCATTTACAAATAGTTTAAAGTGTTCTGTTATTGACTGAAAATTTATGGATTCATATGCATTGTAATCAATGTTTTGAAATGATTTCATACGCAGGCAAATTTATTTACGCATTTAAATTGAAGCATAAAAATAGCAAATCTTTATTCTTGCGCATCTGCTGTTCACAGGAGCTTGGCGAGAACATACTCGCCAACAAAGCAAATGTACACAAAATGCTTAAGAGCCGTTAAAATAATTAACTAGTTAAGTAAGAAGTGTTTTTTATGGAACTAAAATGTTATTTGCACTCACGATATACAATGTTTTATAACTTTTATAGGTAAAATAAGTACAAAAATTTAAAAATTATAGGCAACTGTGGAATATGTACTCGTTGAATGCATATAAATGTTATTTTTTCTTTATTTAGAAGTAAAAAAACATTCGTACATGCTAGGGAACAGTTACTGGACCTCCTGGTGTGGCTTTTTCCTCACAGTTTACAATGCTATAATACTGCACTATTACTATAAATCTAATTTTTCCCTTCTACAGTGAAAGGTTGTCATCATGCATGGCTTCGCAGCTAATGAAAACTTCTTCAGCGGTTACGGTCAACTCGAAATTGCTCCTCAGGTCACATGGTACTGTTGCCGTATCGGGATAGTAGGGTTGCACTCTCTCCATCTATTCCTTTTCAATGATTACAGGCTTTAGTCTTTTGCAGATCTAATGCGAACCCCCGATATGGCATTCAATTTTTCACGTGCCGCCATTGAGTCGTGGATATCACTGACACAGATAAAGTTACCGCTCAGTTTCTCCCCAAAAGAAAGCACATCAGGGGTGTCCGCGGGGGGGTGGGGAGGACTAAGGCGCAAAATGCACCATTTAAGTTTTTAGGGGGGATTACAAAATATTTCATTCATTTATTGAAATTTATTTATTGGTTTATTTATTTTTAATTCAAATTATTTCTTTTATTTTATTCTCTTTATATTTCATTTCATTTATTTATTTAGATTTGTGTGTCTGTGGGTGTGTTTGTGTGCCATTGGTGCAGCACATAACTTTTCTAAAAAAGTAATAATAATACAAAAATTAAAAATAAATGAATAAATAAATAAAAATATTTAAAAAAAATAGATAGTAAATTTAAAAAAAAGGGGAGCTAAAAAATAAAAAAACGGAAAGAAAGTTGAGAAAATTTTGAGAGGGAATATGCGCCATCGAACTAGGTGGGGGTGTGGATAATACACCCCTGAAGCATATGGGTTCTCTTTTATAAAAGAATATACTAAGAATTTAATTTTAACTGGAGTACTCCAATATGTTATTTTCAGTAATATTAGAGTTATTTATAAAATAATAACTTTTTCAGTTTATCGAATACAAAGTCATCGCAAGCGCCTCCAGGGAGTAGTAGTGCAAGATGTCCATGAGCCGAATATTCTAGAACACGCAGACGACGATAATTCAGGTGGAAGTTGGGAAGACATCGAAGAGTCATCTTTCAGCGATGATGAATTTACCTACCAGAGAGACTCACAAAGGGACGTGCCCCCACCAACCCCTTGGTTTAGTGACTGGTCCACCCTCATCTTTGTCAATGAGGCGAATTGTCAGTGATGTGGTGACTGTGATTATTGTAAAGATTATGTGGACACTTGTGAGATGTCAATTTGAAAAGGATAAATTTGATAGTTTTGAGCAGTCTTGTATCAATGGAACTTTTGTGGAAGAAGAGAGATGAAAATCCCGAACTTTAAAATCACTAACGAATATCAATATCATCGAGTAGGCGTAATGCAAAAGAGTAAAAAAAAATCAGTTTAAAAATGTAACTAAATTGCTGATTGAAAAATCTGATTTTCCTCCTTGTTTATAATAAATTAAAGCAACATTGTTTTTCAAAAATCATTTGTACGTTGCGCCAGAGGAAAAATTTCCACGTATACAAAAACTAACCGCGATTCTAAAAGTAAAAACAAGCCACACAACATCATTGAGTTTTCCAGCCAAAACTGCCATTTTTATTATTGTTCCATGGAACAAGACAAAAACTGCGCCCTCTATAAATTAAAGTAGAAGTTATGAATTAAAGTAGAAGTAATTAAAATGAAAATAGAACCAAACATCATTAAAAAGCTTTAAATTACAATTTGTGTTCTGTACTGACGCTTTATTCATATACATACTATTAATATTAACTATATGCACAACGAAAAGGTTTTCTCTACTATAATGAGAGGGGGCCATCGTTAACAATGAGAATCAGGGATTTTGGCCGGCGCAAGGAGTCATTTTGTACGATTAGGCTGGTTAATCTTTTTTTTTTCTGGTACAATAAATATTATTCTTCAACAATTTGCGTTGGAATTAAGCGCTCAAAAACATCACTGCTCTGGATGTAATATGCAATATTTTTGAGATTTTCTCTTTTAATAAAAAAGGAATAATCTTCGGGTTGGCTACTTTTCGGTTTTTTGACGAGTTTTGACGGTAAAAAAAAAAAAAAAAAAACGACGCTAGACGCAGAATTGTAACAAACTGTAAAGGGCAACCAAAACAAGCACACTTGGCGAGTTATCGCCAAAAAAAGTCGCAAAAAAAAAGAAAGCGCCAACCCAAAGCGCCAAAATTATATTGAAACTACGCCCCCCCCCCCAAAAAAAAAAAATATTAATATTCAGTCTGCTGGGTGCTGCTTTGTTATTGTCCACACCTAACACACGGTTGATGCCACCTAGTGGCAAATTTTTTAATTCATGTCGAATTTATTGTTCTTCTGGGGATATTTCGATAGTTGAGAATCTTTCTTCATTGGCTTCAATTTTTGGCTCCAGCGCCTGCGCGAGACATATTTTTCTTTGCAAATCAAAACAAAGAGATCGGAAACATCTATTCACATAGGGTTACTATAAATCAGCAGAGTTACCGAAATAAAATTATTTACGCCAAAATAAGATGACCGCGCCAGATCCCCAATTATCGAAATATCCCCGTTCCCAAGAATAGAATACAATGTTTTTTTAATATAAGAGGCTCAAAAGATCTTTCTATCTCGATTTCGAACTCACGTAGAAACGATAAGAAAATCTAGGGAGGCCAAGTTCAAATACACCTGTATTCGCATAACATTTCAATCAAATAATCAAACAATAATGTACCTACTGATGCATCTTTTGAACTTCAATTGCTTTCAGTTCATTTTTTATTCAAAGTAAGTACTATGGAATGCGATTCTTGTAGCTCATTTCCCTGAATGAAAAAAACAATGGATGACAAGTATGGTAAAATTTTAAACCATGGGGACTCTGGCAGATTCTCATTTGCCATGCTTATCTCAAGAAGGAGACATTGCATTGTTTACATTGAGGTTGCGGGAAGATTTCGATAACTGGGAATCTGGCGATCTTTCTTCTTTGGCGTAAATTTTTGGTTCCATCGTCTGCGCGAGAGGTATTTTTCTGGTATAACTTTGATATACCCCCTCCCCCCCCCCCCCCCCCAAAAAAAAATACGCGCCAAATCTAGCACTCCCTACGGACTTTTTAGGACTATGTTTCTTATTTTGGTGTTGCCAATTTAGGTTCTTTCAGCTTTAGGTTTTTGCTGTTGCCAAATTTAGTATTTTCTTGTATTTTGTACCTTTTTTTTGAGTTTTTTTTTAAAGTTTTGTGGCAACAATTTCCAGAATCGTAATGTTTTTTGATTGGCGAGAAAAAAAGTCGCCAAATTTCCGATTTGGGAGGTATATCAAAGTAGTTCTATTTTTCTTTGCAAATCTAAACAAAGAGATCGGAAATATCTATTCACATAGGGTTACTATAAATCAGCTGTGTTACCAAAATAAAATTATTTACGCCCAAAATCAGGCGATCGCGCCAGATTCCCAATTATCGAAATATCCCCGAGGTTGCAAACTTAATGGCAATTTTCCGTTCTTGGCAAGTTTTTCAAAATCTTGGCGACGCAGCCATCCAAAAAGTTCGCTTAAAACGTAAAAATTCTGCCAATTAAATATAAATGAGCACTCCCTGCAGCATTAAAAGGGAAGGTAACATTTTCTTACAGGGTATGTCTAGTGGATTGGCGAGTGAATCACGTTCTTTAGGTGGAAACAGACAAAAATATCGCATACGTCCCCGCAATGTTTGCATTTCGTTTTCCAATTTTATACTTCAATGGAAACTTGGAAACAAACAAACAAAAAAAAAATATCGTATATATGTCGCCGCAATGTTTGCGATTCGTTTTCTAATTTTATATTTTAATGGAAATTATACTGCTTTGTTGGTACATTTATTTAACATTTTTACGGAGATTCTAATATTGGTATATTGAATTGACTGTTTATTTTTATTCAGTTTTTCAAGCTATTTAATGGCCTTTTTTAATTTAGTGAATTATTTTACATTTTAATGGCTTGATTTAGTTATTGCGCGGATTATTCACCATTTTACTGAACTGATAGCCATGTTCAATGAATTTTTTCGTTTAAAAAATAATCAAAGACACAGTATAACGTAAGGATCGTCAAACAAGTAGTGTCTATGCAACTTGTACCTAACATGGCGGTAATGAATAAAATGAGAAATGAACCGCCGAGAGTTATATTGTGCTAAGTAATGTGCCTATACGGAAAAGTACCAAAAGTTAAAGAGGCAGCATTGTACCAAATAGCATTTGAAGTTCCTTTTCAATGTAAAACTATCCGTTTAATAGCTTAAACAACATTAACAGCTTTATTTCTTATTCTCGCTAAGCGACACATTACTGGATCCTAGCCAAAATAAATTGCACCTATTGTCTGGGCACGTTTGTGATAGAATTGGCAACCAGCCAGTTAAGTTGAGTCAATCTGAATAAGAGGGGAAAAGAAAAAAAAAGATGCTCAGGTTTCGTTCATTTCAATGTGACTCTGCTTAATTTAGATTCTAAGATACATCTGCAAAAACTGGCATCCCTGTAAATTATTTGATGCGTCAATTTCCGCCTATGAACCGGACGTTCAGATTTCAATGTTATTGATGGTCGACAAGTAGCTTTAAGTACCAGTTTTAGGAGAAAATTTTGCAGCTGTGCCAAGTATCATAAACTAGTAGAAAAACTGCTTTAAGCGATTGGCGGTATCTACAAGTATATAGCAATACGAGGATTTAGAAATACACGTTGTCGAATGTCGCCAAATACTACATTTTTGGTCTTCAATCACACTAAATGAATTAAAATCGGCAAAAAAAAAAAAAAAAAAAATCACCAAGTGACGTACTTTTAACAGAAAAATACCATTATTTATCACTCAGCAGTGCTGTAGCTGGGAGGGAAGTTGGGGGGGTGGGGGCATTTTCCTCCTGAACATTTGTTTTTTATTGTAAAAATTACAAATCGAATGTTAATTGGTTTTTGTTTTGTCAAGCCCCCTCGCAAAAGCCCAAGGTGAGTTCCCCCCCCCCTCCTACAAGCATTGTTTTACTTTGAACCGTTCTGTTAAAAAAAAATTTCAGTGACTAAAAGTACTTATTTTGACTGAAGGAAACAACCCCATTTTGTTTGCTTCTGCCACTATCAGCAAGGCCATGACCGAAGAACTTTGGCCCTTGGTCTTTGGCGTCCACAAATTTGGCGACAATTGGGAAAATTGCCAAGACTTTTAGTTTTCAAACTCTTCCCGCAATTTCTACATTGTCTGCGGGAATTATCATAACGTAGATCGTAAAATATGCAGAATTGGCGAAAGCATTTCCCCATTGCTTAAATTCCGTGCGGCCAAGTTTGTGGAACTTTAAGATATTAAAATGAAGCGAAGCTAAAAGACGTAACCATGGCAATTCGAAACAAAACATCAGTAATTTTAATGGAGATTAGATTTATTCAAACTTTATTTTTAACGGCTTGTAACTTTTTTTCCTTTGGAGATAGAAGGTTACTTTTTCGACCGTAGGTCGAGATATTTCTGGAGTAAAAAACGTCGCTTTTTCCAACAGTTTCAAAAAGAAAACTCTGGGACAATTCCTTCACTTTTTATTGATAGATTTAATGAAGAAAGTATTGCCAAAATTTCTGCTAAGTCTAAAAAAGTTCGAGATTAAAATGCAAATTGCTCCCGTCGTAATGAAGTTAGAGCATTGAAACAAATCGCTTAGAACGCGGAAAATTCTACCCTTTTCAACGATATAAAATATTAATATGTGCAAGTAATTTTTCACCCCTTTAATAGCCAATGCTAGGCAATTTACGTGAAATTTTGGGCCTAAATTGGAATAAAAAAAGAACTATATATCGGATTTTTCCGAATTATAGCCTATGTTACTCAGTACGAAAGCCCCTTTTATGTAGTGAAAGAATTTTTCAAATAGGTGCAGTGGTTCCGGAGATTACCTCGAACATATAAACACACAAAAATCCGCCCTCTCTCTTTATAATATTAGCAAAGATATATATATATATATATATATATATATATATATATATATATATATATAAGGATCTATTATTTTCTTTCAGTCCGTGGAGAAGAACAATATGGGCAGCTGTAATGGAGAACAAAGTACAAGATATCCAGGACCCCAACTTTGCAGAAAATACTGAGGATAATGATTCAGACGGAGACAGCGACGACACAGAAGAAGATTCGTTTGGCATCGAACGCGAGTTCTCAGACATTGACTCTGTAACAAACGTTCGAGATGCTTTTGTGCCCTGGTCTACTAATGTTATCACTTGGATAGCGTCATCCTTGTTGAACTTATTTGTCAGAGTAGTGATCTGGTTGGTTATCATGCAAGACATTTGGATTCTCCTGAAAAGTGTATTCAGAATAAATTTTATTTTTTAAACTATCTGAAAATTTTAAACTATCTGATTTTAATCGAAGTTCAGTGGAAAATCGAATAAAGGATTGCTTTTGCTTTAATCGTTTATTTTGAGTTGAACTGCAATTTTTGTTATTATTACTCTTATATATATATATATATATATATATATATATATATATATATATATATATATATATATATATATATATATATATATATATATATATATATATATATATATATACACATATATATAAATTAACGAGAAATTCCGTCAAAACTATATGAGCCTACTTTCCCGTATACCAATGTCGAATTTCTAGTATCTGATCAATATTCCAAAATTAGCTAAAATCGCAAATTATTTCAAACATAATTTTTAATACTTTAAGCTGACTTCTAGAAATAAAATATGCTTCGCTCCTCTAAAAAACAAAAACCGAACAAATAAAGTAGCAGCACCTTCTGATTAAAGCAGCTAATACAGTTTTTTTCATTAAAAAAGTCTTTAATCACTATCAGAAAAAAAACGAATTACAATTAATAAGCTCATTAAAAAAAATACATAATATCAAAAAAAAAAAAGTTTGTTTTCCCCCTGTTCCCTGTTTAAAAATGAATTAACGTACTTTCAAAAATAAAAACAAAAAATTTCAAAAGCAAGAAAGAATTTTAATTGTTGAAAAAAAAAATCGTCTGTGTGCGTGTGTGTGTGCTCGCGCATATATTTATGGTACAAACATAAAGGACTCCGAATATCTCCACCAAAAAACTAAATGCATGAATTAAAGCTTTAGAGCAAAAATAAAAACAAATTATTTTAATAATAACTATTTCTCAGTAAAAGCCACAGCAGCAGAGTTGGAGTCGGTGTCAATCTCATGGTAGAATAAAAGAGTCATACTAGGGAGCCGAACGTTTTTGATTCAAAGACTCGGAGTTGGAATCGATCATTTATCCTTAAAATCCGCAACTCTGACGATGTTTACGGAGTCGGAGTCGGACTTAATTTATGATAAAGAAGTCGGAGTCGAATTTCGAACAGTCGGAGTCGGTCATTTTTCATCCATGTATAATTTTTTTTCAAAGCTACAAAGTCAGAGTCGTAGTCAGGGAGTCGGAATTCTTTTAATTTTCATGCACAGGGGTTGGAGTCGGAGTCAAGTGCCCCAAAATTCTCGGAGTCGTCGTCGAGAGTTGGTCGTCAAGAACTATTCCCAACAAAATTTGTTTGAAGCAAATCCGCCTTTAGTTTCGGAATCTATATTGACTTAAAGTTTCCCCCTAGGTGTTAATGCGGGATTTGAACTGTTCAAAATTGAACGGAAAATTGTCCGAATCAAAAAGTGTAATATGGGAATGAGCTGTCCTCATCTAGACCTTTCGTACAAAAAAAAAATGTTCGAATTGGACAATTCACTCAAAAGTTATTGGGGGGGGGGGGGACAGACAGACAGGCATTTTTTCCCAATCTCAATACCCTACTTTGAAATTTCTGATTTTTAACACGCTTTTATTAGCGTCACCTGTATGTATCTATGTATATATGTATCTTGTATCGGAATCTTGCATCTCAAATTTCGCCCACTTCCTGCAATCGGATTTTTTTGAAATTTGGTACGCGACCTAAGACCAATGACAATGCAATATTCTATGATCAAATTAATTAATTAACTCTTTTAAATGTTAGTTTCCTTCAATTTTAATCAATATTTTGGCATAAATCCAAGAATGTGAAGATGGAAAAATTTTTGAAAATACCTTAAAAAATGCTCGCAAAAATTATTTAAAAATATCTACAAAAACCTTTAATTTTTCTTGCATCAGACAAAATTTGTTCCAATGTTCCAAGGTAATTAGAACATGAAATATAATTGTTTTTAACTAATTTCATGCCAAAATTTAGGTGAGCCTTCAATTGGAAATTCATTGCTGATCAGACCATTGTTGAACAAAACTTTTATTCAAATGCATCTCAAATTTTCAAAGTAATGTTGATATGATTTCCGCACACATACATCGATATTTTTTCGTAAAACAAGTTAAACTAAAAAGAAGTAAAATAAAATAATAGTTTAAAAAACTAAAAAAGACACACTTTCATAGCAAAATGAACTAAAAAGTGAAAAATAATCTTTGGATGATAGTAGTTGACCAATCACTTAATTTTAATGTAATATAAAAACGCGTGGGAGGCTTCTTATCAGTTGTCTTGAATTTCTTCCTTTTGTTGTCCGAGCAAAAATGTAAATAGACAGCACCCCACGCTTTTTTGTATTACATTAAAATTAAGTGATCGATCAACTACTATCATTCAAAGATTATTTTTCACTTTTTAGTTCATTTTGGTACGAAAGCGTGTTTTTATTTTTATATAAAATGCATTAAGCCTTCTTCCATACTTTTTTCTTTTTTTTTTCTGACTTTAACTGGGAAAGTAGGCTAAAAACTAGCAACGTCAAAGAAATTGTGAAAGGCTGCCTGTGGTGTGCCAGCGTCCAGAAAACCCCATAACACCTACAGCCTCGATATTTTGTACAAAATTACTTCGAGCCCCGGGAGTGTGCACTTATGGTTTTTTCGTTTTAAATTTTGAATTATTTTTTTTTTTTGTAATTAATTTATTGAGCTTAAATTTCTCCTAAATTGCCTGTTAAAGGCATGAAAACTTCTCCACACTACTTAACACCTTATGTCGGTCGGAAGATATTTTTTTTCTTCGTCAGATAAAACTTGTTCCATTTTATCAACTAATTAGAACATCAGATATAAGGGCTTCTATTTTAGCGAAAAGTCCAGGCTAAACTTAATTCAAACTTGGATCTAAAGAGCAAAATATACTGCTGGGGATTACGAATTTGAAAGCGACTTTTCAAACGTTCAAAACTGCCGTTTGACAAATTCTCAGGAGCCCCTTAGCACCTGTAGCTGTGCAAGTTGGAACAAGTTAGTGTGAAATCCGGAAAAAGGTTGCTCTTCAGAGCGCTTTTTTTTAAGGTCTCGGTTATGCATATTTCTATCAAGTTCCTTTTATCTTCGGGTGGGATCGAGATTGTGTTCTAATTATGAGCTCTTCATTTAAATTCTACTTTCTACGAGAGGGAGATTATCATTTTGTTCGAAACAGAATTCGTAACAAGCTTTTCAATCGGATTATTTCTAACAGTTCATTATATAATAGTCACCAGTAGTGAAAAATATTTATTTATCTTTAAACTTTATTTGTATTCAGAATGATATTATGAATTTAAATTTATGAAAACGATATTATAAATTTGAAATGAAAAATGAATAATGAAATGAATAATTTTGAATGTATGAGAAAAATATTATGAATTTGAAATTATGAGAATTATGTTATGAATTTGAATTTATGAGAATGATATTATGAATTTGAATTTATGAGATTTATACTATGAATTTGAATTTATGAGAATGATATTATGAATTTGAATTTATGAGAATGATATTATGAATTTGAATTTATGAGAATGATATTATGAATTTCCGAACATTAAACTGCTCGGAGGAATTTCGAAGGAGGCTATCGAAACATGTTTGCATTTTAAACTTTTCAATCTTTTATTTGTGCTTTTAAACGTTGTTTCTGACTTTTATCTATTTCATGCAGAAAGCTCATGCTTTTTAATTAAACTGCTATTAGTTTATTTACTAGTAACACTATGCTACATAATTCTTACAAACACGAAATGTATTAGTTATCTACAGGGAAGTATTCAAACTATTTTGAAGCATATTTATTTTCACAGCCTAATGCCATCTCGGGCCAAGTTGAATTAACTACAGATGCAATCGATTCCACTCTGCCGTCGTAAGCTCTTAGCCAACTCGATAATCCTCCGCTACCGCAGCACCGGTTTTTGCCTCCATGGCGGCTAGCATGCAGAGGCCCGCTAATCCCCATATAGATATTAACCGAACCTCACCTAACCTTAATCAGTGTCAGTGGGGGCGGAATCAATGAGCGTCCGAATCGGCAGATGCGGCGATCGCTAATCGACTTATGCTGATGAGGAATCGGGCGCACGTTGGGAACGACACCACACGGGTATTAGACACCGCATGCTGATGACTGTGCGGTTTATCTGCTGCACATACAGTGATCTCTCGCTTATACGCGACCTCTGTTATACGCGTTTTTCACTTATGCGCGTTTTTCTCACGGGCCCGGCCAGCGATATAGGAAAACAATGTTAACTCTTGTTCATTTATACGCGAAACCTAAAATGCACTTTTCACAGATACGCGATAATTTTTTTTCAATTTTAGTTAAATCGCCTAATTCACGCTTTGCTTATCGGAGGATTTGTACCCTTCTTGTTCTTTCTCTTGAAATACATTCACACGACGTTATTCCATTGTTCGGATTCTTCAAAGAACGTGTTTTTTTTTTGCACAAGTGTGCAATAGGGGGTGGAATTAGTCTTGTAATTGACTTCAAGAGGGGAGAAGAGGTTACATACAAAAAGGTTGACGTCACTAAAAATCGTGCTCAAGCGGTACGCGTTGACATAGCCTATCGAAAATCTTTTGCCCCCTCGTACACTATAGCACTGATCACGCGACATTTTTTTAGGTTTTGGGGAATTCGCTTACGTACTGTACAGTGCATAAAAAATGACAAAACGTACAACTTCAAATTTGGCTTTCATTATTAAATCACAATGTATAAATGGAAGTTATGTGCGAATTTATTCATTAGTATTAGTAGTATACCATTAGTATTACTATAACTGATTACTATAACTTATTGCATTTAAGTTAATTTTTGGGTTTTTCACTTATACGCGAATTTTACTTGTGCGCGAAAATTTCATTGTCCCGTTTGGTCGCGTATAAGTGAGAGATCACTGTAGGTACCCGCCAGTATAGCTACCGTTTTCATGAAAGTCTTAGTAAAACTCTAGAAACTGGATCTACGTTCTAGAAGGTCTGTAAAGCAATAAGGTACTGAGTCATTCCATATCAAATCGATCAAAAAAGTAAGATTTTCAAGTTAACCCCTTCCATTTTTCTAAAATTTTATACAGAGGTTGTGTTTGGTAATAAAAGTAAAAATCCAAATTTTTAGATTTTTAATACAAATATTCTTTGATAGGGGGTCATTACAAAAAATTGAATTTTGGTAGACGGAGTAGCGTTTGAACACACATAGCTTTTGTTCTAATTGCACTACATGCAAAAACTTAATACCATTTTAAAGTTTTTAAAACGTTCTTTAAGATGACATACTACATGATACAAAAATGCAATCTTAAATTTTGAAGGTCATTCAAAATTACTTTTGACCTTGAATATTTCCAAAAGTTATAAATTTAAAAATCTAAAACAAAATATATATTTTGTATACAATATTATTTTTTTTATTTGTGCCAAGTTTCATGTTGGGACAACACTAGGATCATGCATAATTTAACAATTTTTCATTTCGAAGGTCATTTGAAATTGACCTTTGACCTTGAGTATTTTTAAAAGTTATTATTTTAAAAATCTGAAAAATATATAAATTATACCTTTATTGAGAACTAGCAAAAATACCCGGCGTTGCCTGGGTCAGTAATAATTATTAGAAAAAATCGTTACTTGCTTTTGTTTTCTGTTTTAAGTAAAAGAATTTAAAACACATCTTTTTGACGTGATTAAAAATCGAGTTTCTTCCTTACCCATAAAACTAAAATAGCAATCAGTATAAAAACAAATTAGTATTGATTAAGAAACGAAAGCACTATATTTAAGCATATACAAATTTAAAAAACATGAAATTAATCTTCTCATGTTTAAAAAGATTAATCTGTTGATACTTTTTTTTTTAACATGGAGTCGAAAACCTTCTCTGTATGGCTAATGAAGTACGAAGTGATTAAAAAAAAGTAGCTGCGCTCGTAATCCCCTTATACTTGCTTTAGTTATTTCGGGAAATTTCAATCATTGTGGCTCTTGGTGCGATTTTACCGAATTTCCGAAAGTCGTTTCGAGGTACCTTCGATGATGCTCCCCCATTCTTTCCTTACTTTGTAAAACGATATGATATTAATTTTCGTTACAGAGATATCGTCGCCAGATGCTGAGATATTTTTGGTCACCATAAAATGGCGCTAAACAGTTTCATCCCAAATGTTACCAAAATAAGAAATAAAATTTGGTGATTGTTTGAAATTGTGCAAAAAGGAAAATTAATGAAAGTTTTTGTGCTGTTTATGGATTTGCCTAATTTAGTTGCTGGATTATTTAACACAGTAAAAAAAGTCTTTTGAAAATTCTTTGATTGGCGATATTTTCTTTACATGGTGAAAGCTGAGAAACATTATGACGTAGTCTTCGGCTTCAAAAACAGCAACGTTGAAAAAACTGCCAAATGCATCAGCTACAGAAATCTTTCTGCAAAAATTTTGGCGATCTGCTGGTTGTTTGGATAATGAGTAAGTGTTCAATTAGCATAAATAATAATAAAAACCATTAATTACTTTAAAGTTCCGTTTAAATGGAAAATCATCAGCCAAATCATGTAATATTTGCCAATCTTGTGCAAAAATCTTACTTCAAGATTTGACTTGAGAAAAGCCTTGAACAATCACGAAAAGCAAAGAAAGTCAACAATACAACAATTGTCGCTATCGACAGGGAGTTGAGATGATACACTAAATACTGTATTGAGTTGAGGAAAGCCTTCGAACATGGATCTAAAAAGCTCATAACTCGTTTTTTATTCTACTTAGAAATTTCGAACAGGTGTCATCTTCAGCAGAAAAATCAGAGCTTTCGATGGACATATAATGTAAATATGTGCAAGTATTTTTTCATCCCAATGTTAGAGAATTTATACAAAAATTGTGTTTTATTGCCCCCCTAAGGGGGTTTTGCCCCCCATAACGGGACGAAAACTACCCTATGTGTTATTCTGATGCATAAGCTATATTATTGTAAAGTTTCATCAAAATCCGTTCAGTAGTTTTTGCGTGAAAGAGTAACAAACATCCATACATCCATCCATACATCCATACATCCATCCATACAGACAAACTTTCGCATATATAATATTAGTAAGATAGACAGATAGCTGCCATTTTGTGCTTCAGTGAAATTCAAAGAAAAACTCAAAAGATTAAACTAACTTCAAAGTCTACAAAATATTATTTCCCCAGAGCCTTCATATGCTTGTCAATTTTATGATTCAATGGAATTCTTAATAAAAAAAAAAATAAATAATTAAATTTTTTTAGAAAGTCATCCAAACACTATTCCACCCTTACCGGTTAACCACACGAACACAATAATAATAAAAAGAATGAAATACGTAGTGATCGAAAAAGAGAGCATCTTGAGACATTATTTGATACAAAAAAAAAAAAAATGACCTAGTGCCCCCGTTATTAAGATATAAAGTCCTAAAGTCTGCCGAAACGTTAAAAAGACGCCAAATTTTAAGCCTTGGCGAGACTTTGAAGATACCAGTTTCTCGCTGCCGATTTCACCTTCTCCATGTGTTGGACTTCAGTGTGAAAGATGTGTATCCCATTACTCCCCAAAACTCCCTAAATTTGGCAACTTTTGTTAAAATTTTAGCTGACTTCGAGACCTCATATTTCGATAACGCGAACAATAGGGCAAGTAATCTATGCATCCAGAAACACATTCTACAATACTCTTGCAAATGCTACTAATTTTAATTTTTTCCGTCACTAAACTATCATACGATTTCCTAGTTAGAATAACTTAAGAAATTAAAATTACTGTGTAGAAATTATGGAAAGTAGTAAGTTATTTCATATTCGACACTGAGCTGCCATTTTTTGCTCCCATGAGATTCTTCGTAAATCTGCCGGTTCTTGAAAACTAAATTTACTTTTACTAAATTTACTGTAGACTTACTAATTGCTAGAAAGTCTACAAATCAGTACGTTCCACCAGAACTAATCAAAATTACTTAACCAATCTTTATACATAAAGGGCTAATCTCTGTCCGGATGTCCGGGGTAAACTTCAAAACTACTGGAGGGATTTTAACCATTTTTTCACCATAGATAGCTACATAATTGGGGAACAACTTAGGCTATAATTTACTGCTAAGAATCTTAGTTTAAAAACGGCGTGATCGAAAACTGAATGCCATGTAATTTCCACATCAAATGATTAAAGATTGAACCCATTGGTTCGAAAATTCGTTGCCTAACAACAGCAACATTAAAAGTAATCATTATGTAAATTTTGAATCAAGGCTTCTCCGGAGCAAACATGAGTCTAAAGTCATTTTCACATTTGGAAACTCACTTTTTGCACACTTAGGTAAACATAGTAGAGAGCTTTTTTTTTTTTTGTGTGTGTGTGTGTGTGTGTGTGTGTGTGTACTATTTAAGTAAATAAAGCGGACAGTTTTTTTAGTGATCTTTGTATTTGTTAGGTATATTTTGTAAATTCTTCAAATTTTTATATGCTTCACTTTGCGCTTTCGTTTCTAAATGAATACTCTTTCGTTATACTTTACTTATTGCTGTTTTACTTTTATGGGTAAAGATGAAGCTCAATTTTTAATGACGTCAAAGCGGTGTGTTTTGAGTTCTTTCAGTCAAAACAGAAAAACAAAAGAAAGTAGCGATTGTTTCTCACAATTATTAATGACCCAGGCAACGCCGGGTATTTTTGCTAGTTGTATCTATAAATTTAAAACATGTATGCCTGGTGGGAAAAGAATCATTTATTTCTCTTACCCCGTTGGCAACGATCTATTTTATATTAAATCAAAAAATGAATAATTAAATAAACATTATAGATGGTTGCCAAATTGGAGAAGGAAATAAAGAAGTAATATTTATGTGCCTAAAAAAATGTGCGTGGTGGAAGAAAGGCCTTTATCTTTATCTTTACTAATAATAAAGCTGAAAGTCTCTCTGTCCGGAGGATGTCTGGATGTCTGTCACGCGCATAGCGCCTAGACCGTTCCGCCGTTTTTCATGAAATTTGGCAAAGTTAGTTTGTAGCATGGGGGTGTGCACCTCGAAGCGATTTTTCGAAAATTCGATTTTGTTCTTTTTCTATTCCAATTTTAAGAACAAAAATAATTTTAAGAACAAAATTATCATAAGATGGACGAGTAAATTACGAAATCATCATAACGTGGAACCGTAACATGCGCACAAGCCAATTGGCGAGATACGAAATTATCATAACGTGGAACCGTAACATGGGTACAAGCCAATTGGCGAGAAAATTCACCATACATTTTTTGTAAATATACAGGCGAACCAAAAGACCTTTTAATTTTTCTATTACGGGCAAAGCCGTGCGGGGTACCACTATTACTAATAATAAAGCTGAAAGTTTCTCTGTCTGGATGTCTGTGACACGCATAGCGCATAGACCGTTCAACCGATTTTTATGAAATTTGGCACAAAGTTAGTTTGTAGCATGGGGGTGTGCACCTCGAAGCGATTTTTCGAAAATTCGATTTTGTTCTTTTTCTACTCCACTTTTAAGAAAATTTTACCGAGCAAATTATCACAAAGTGGACGACTAAATTACGAAATTATCACAAGGTGGAACCGCAACATGGGCAAGCAAATGAATGCAGCAAATTGGCGAGAAAATCATCATCCAACATTTGTAAGTATAGAGGCGAACCAAATGAACTTTTAATTTTCTACTACGGGCAAAGCCGTGCGGGTACCACTAGTTTCTTACAGAACTAGAAAGCCGCCCGTCAAGGTATGACGGGTGAAAATTGCTTCACTTCTACATTTTTACGAAGCAATTGCCTGTTTGGAGATATTTTGATATTTGAAATTTTAACCCTAACTCCAGTGGATTTTCACTAAGCTCAAGCAGATAGCGTTCATAGTTGACCGTTCTTTCGTTTCTTCATTCCCCAGAAATGACAGTCTTACCAGTAAAACAGTTAAGTTACCGGATCGAGTTCAGCCTTGTCACAATAAATCCTTTCCCTGCATGTTAAACATTACCAATACATTTTATCAAATTGTCATGCCGTGCGCGAGTTTCATTGTTGAAACTCGCGGGTTACTCGATCATTGGCTATTATTTATATGAGGATGATATATCTCATATTAAATCATTCATTTGTTCAGAAATACGAAAATATCTAGGTAACTCATATTGCTACGAGAGCTCAACGACGGTTTTTTATTTTCTATTAATTTAAAGTGAACAATTTTACATCTATGGGAGTCTTCGTTGCTTACAAGAAGTAGGGGAATGTGGGGCGAAGTGAAATGGTTAAGATGACTGAGTTTTTTTCAAAACGAACAAAATGGAAATTTGTTTTGAAAACTGCAGTATATAAAAAAAGAACATTGTGTTAAATAATAAAACTTGTGCTTGAAACAGTATTTTTTATTTTTGGCAATAAATTTGAGTCTTCAAAAAAAAAAAAAAAAAAGTGGAAAATTTTTACCTTTTTTTTTTCATGGGGGAAAGTGAAAAATAAAATATTTCTCCAATGAATTATTTTTTATTCGATTATAAAGCATATTTTTGATCGAAAGAATCAGTTAATAAAAGGTTAAATGAATAAAGAAAAATATAATAAAACAAAAAACGAATAATTAAATGAATAAATCAATTAATATATTAAGAAAGAGTGAGTAAAAGAATGAATGAATAAGAGAAAATATAACGAAACCATAAACGAATAATTAAATAAGTAAATCAATTAATATATTAAGAAAGAGTGAGTAAAAAATTGAATGAATGAGAGAAAATATAATGAAACCGTAAACGAATAATT